>NW_011888864.1:6324181-6339527 GCF_000151845.1 Pteropus vampyrus | reverse complement strand
ATAAAGGAGTGTCTTCTGTCCACCCGTTGTCTATATTATCTGTTTACCCAAATGAGTTGTGGGTAGGGGGGGTATCTTAATGGCAGAACATGGCTTTACACCAGCTCTGAGGTGTCACAAGGAGAACGCGACCAGTCCGCGTCCATGTGGTTGTCAGCTCCTCCCAGCCAGTGTTTCTGTCCCAGGTACATTTTGTTTATTTCAGAATTTCTCATCTGTAGAACACACTTATTTCCCTCAATTTAGCATCTGGAAGGTTAAAAAAGTCACAGTCTTTGAGTTCAACAGGAATCTTAGCAAGATCTGAAACAATATTCACTTTCATTCTGAAATTTTTTTTCCTGTTTTTGTTTCTTCCCCACCCCTCATCATCCTCCAGGATATGATAATAACACTCTGGTTATTACACCAGGGGGAGGTGCCATGGAGGGCATGGACCCCTGACTGTAAACTCCTGAGGCCCATACGGAGGTCACGGAGCTGCTGTTGGAGAAGAGCCCCTCTACTCTCACGTCTTCTCTATCGAGAATTAGTTAATGAACCCGCTGGCCGATTTGGGGCACAGTTCTGCTCTTGGTCTGATGCCGGTTGGGCCGTGCTCTGCTTGAGGACAAGGGACCATGTTTCCTTGTTTCTGTCTGGGTGGAACTGTTAACTAGAGAGTTTCTGAAACCAGATGGACGGCTCCACACATTCTGTTGTGTGTGGGAACTGCTAAGCGTTAGCAACTAGCCAGTGACCAGCAGTGATGAGCAGTTTTTAGGTTCCACAAACATTTAATGTGCTAAATGAGGACCCCAGGCATCAGCTGAAGAAATGACTTTTAAAGATAAAAACAAGATTGTTGACACAGGTGCATTTTGCTAATTAGTATACTGTTTTTGAGGAATTAGTAAAAATATTAATATTTCCTGGATTATTGTTAATGAGGGATAAGAAACTTATCTTTTTATCTTCACAACCATATGGTTTACTGCTTGATGTGGTTTTCTCTCTTTTTTAATGTTTTAAATTTGGTTTTTATTTTAGTAAGGAGAAAACTTTTCTTGCAGGACTCATTATTAATTTTATTATGGAGGTAAATGGGAAAAGTATTTACTTCATAGTTTTTTTTTACAACAAGAAATTCTAAAACTTACCAATGGTATTGTTTTTAAGTAATGTGTACCTATAACACATTTATTTTTATTATTCAGTCATTCATTTATATATTCTCCTGAAAAGAACGAGAATTTTGCTCTTACTAGGCATCTCCTAGAAGTGGGAAGGGAAGAAAATTTCCAAGGTTTTTTTTTCTTTTTTTAATACATTTTAAAAAATTAAAATTACAGTCGACATACAATATTATATTAGTTTAGGTATACCGCTTAGTGATTAGACATTGTATAACTTAGGAAGTAATCACCCCGATAAGTCTACACTCCTCTGACACCATGCACTGAGGGTCTTTACTGGGCCAGGTACCTGGAGGTGCTTTATTTGGTACGTCTCATGTGTGCAGTCTAAGGTGGCTGGGTCAGGGGACGAAAGTCCGAAAGGAGTGATTCTACCACTATTGTATCTTATTCTTCAAGTAGTCAGCATAGTTCCTTGGCCGGTGATGGGTTCTCAGTAAATGTTGACTAAACAGAATATATCATGGGGAGTGGTAAAGCAGAGGTAGGAGTGACTTTCAAAGGGCATGGGGAGTATTCACAGAGTTGGTGACCTCTGAGCAGGAGAGGGAAGGGCATTCCTGGCTGAGGACACTGCCTGTGCAAAGGCATGGCAGGGGAGTTATGAGTTGGTCATCGTGGAGTGTAGGGTGCCTAGTGACAGAGAGGCTGAACGTGATGCTGAGCAGGTGGGTTGGCACCAGGCGGGAAAGGCCCTCCAAGGGTTTCAGATTTACATCCTGTTGGCAACAGAGAGGCAGTGGAGATGTTTAATCTCTCTCGACCTCTGCATCAGGTTAGTTCTTCACTCTACACTGATCTAGGTGGTAGACCCATGTCGTTCCAACCTCTTGCCTTCCTCTTTTCTTTTAATTACATTCAGAATGTGCTGGGAAACCTAATTGGAATAGAGAAAAGGTGATGAAACTGCAGCCTCTGGGGCAGGCTAGTTCATCCTTTCCTTCTAATGCACTTACTACATTTAAATACTTCTAGTTATTTGGAGCCTTCAGGTGACTTCATTTCTCTGAGTACTATACATTTAGTTTCCTACATCTGCAGTTAATTTCTTAAGAGGCCTTAATGAGAAACTTCAAACAGTTTAAATGTCAATTACCAAAAAAAAGTGAGGTTTTCAAGTTCCAGTAATCTGCCCATATTGGCCATCGGAACATAATCCCAGGTGGATGTAATTTAAGACAGATGACATTCCAGAGCTTCAGTTACAAAGAACTTATACTGTATTTTTTTTAAGACTAACAAGCCGGGCCCTGTTGTTGCTACACTTGCGGGACTGTCTACAGTTCTGTCTTATCTGACACCAGAGGGCTCGGTGCTCAAAGCTTCAGTTCACTGCATTCACTCTGGCTCTGTCTTTTGCTGGTGCTTTTGAATCTGAAAAGACCCAAAAGATATTATATACATAAAAATATGTTCTGAATATAGCAAATGTAATAATTCCAATCTTTAATCTTACACTTTTGAGAGGAAAAAAAAATTCATGATGTACTTTATCATGGCTTTATTCTTAAAGAATGGATTAATCTTAAATTTCTGACTGATAAATCTTGTTTCTTGCCACTCTCACTTTCCCCCCTGTATTCCTTCATTTGCCATATCATTAAGATAAAATGCATGAAGAAAAAATCAAATGTGGTGATGAGTATTATTTTAACAGAAAGCAAAACTGAAAACATGCAGAATAAATTAACCTTGCATTTTCTCTGCAGGTCACTTAGTGGGTGTTACATCCTTAGTCGTTTGTGCTACAAAGTAAATAATTTTTGGCAGCTGGTTTAGTTTTCACCACTTCTAAGCCTATGACAAATGATCTTGAGATCTTTGGTCTTAAAAGGAAAACTATTTATGTGTGAGTTTTAAGTTCAGTTTTGTTGTTTTTGAAGGCTTTTTAAATGTAAGCTATTTATAAGAAATTTTGTTTTATTTGAATTTGAAAAATTTAAAAAGTTTTTAAAGTAGTCTGCCATATTGAACTGTTTTTCACATGTTTGACATTTAAAAGTTAATTTGTCTTTTCTGTTTTCAAAAGATACCAAGAGACATCCCTTTAACTAAGTGTTCATTATTTATTAGTCAACTGCTTTTGAAAATCGAGAAATTTTTTAGTTTATATAGTTTTAGATTGTCCCCCACCAGGAGAAATAATGTTACAAATATTTTTAGATCTATTGTCTATCTATTTATTTATTTGGCTTGCCGTAATTCACTTGGAAGCATAAGAAAATAGTCACACAAAATTAGATATACTTGAACATGTAAATTTCATGTATTTTCTGGTAATCCATCCTACTTTAAAGGTTTCTTAGAGTTCTTTCAAAAGCAGCTCATTGGTGCTGCGTTTGGCATGCTATATGTTGTTAAAACTTAATATAAATGCAGAGGGTACTGAAATCATGCAGTTTGCAGAACCTATCAGGGTATTTGCATTTGTATGCCAACATGATCACTTTTCCAAGTATGATAATCTGTGTGTCGTGCGATATATATATCATGTCTCGTATATACAAAAATCACATCTGGCTGAATCTGAATGTGAAATTTAACATTTTCCAGTAGTTACTATTCAACATGCAAGTCTACTGATACCCACTAAATCTATATGTCAAAATATCAAGGATGAGTTGGTTAATCAGCTTTATAGGTATAAAGTTAGGAGGCAATTTCACATCCCCTCACTCTCCTGAGAGAGGACTTGATGGCTCGCTTACTCTTGCTCTTAGTAACGTAGTAGAGCCTATTTGGCTTAATCAGCAGCCTTGGGAGTTGGAGCAATCATTTGAAATATGGAGTGGAAAAGTTCCTTGCACTTGGAAAAGTCAGGAGGCCAGGAGTGAGGGACATATCCTCATCCTTTCCCTGGTGGCCCCTCACCTGCAAATTCGCACCAGGGTGGTAATAAAATTGTAGGAGCTCATTTTATGTGAAACCATTAGCAGCCTGAGAATTTGGGGCTAGCTGCCTCTCATACTTTAAGACACTGGAAGGTGTCATTTATAAGCATGGAGGGCCTGAAGGAAGGCAGAACAGGCTTGTAAACCTTAGCTTTAGGCTCTGGACGGTAATCAGTTTGTAATATAGTTTAAAGTCTTAGGTTATCAGCATCACAAATGTGCTGTTATGTGTTGCGGGCAAATCCCATGAAACATCTGACTGTAAAAGGCGGAAACAATGGCCAGTTATTTCCTCCTCGTTATTGTGATATTTTCTTTTTCTACCTCTGCAGATGAGGGTGGAGGGGAAGGGGCCATGTTGCAAGTGGAACAAGGAATACTGTAAATATTTTTGTTGGTTAAAAAAAATGGTGGCTGTGATGATGGTTGTGTCACAGCTAATATGGAAGTTTTACCTTAAAATAGCGATTCCTGCATAGTCTTGCTTCTTTGTTTCTGTATGTGTATGTTATGTCGAGTCTGCTCTGACTCCTGGCCAACCTATGAATGAGCGATGTCCATAACAGCCATGCTCAGCTCCTGCAGACTCAGGCCCCTTGCTTCTTTTGTGGAGTCAGTCCATATCATATTTGATCTTCCTCTTTTCCTGCTGCCTTCTATTTTTCTCAGCATTATTGTCTTTTCTAAAGAACCCTGCCTTCTTTTAATGTGCCTGAAGTAGGACAACCTCAGTTTTGTCATTTTTGCCTCCAGCAATGTTTTAGGCTTAATTTGCTCTAGGACCCACCTGTTCATCTTCCTGGCAGCCCAGGGTATCCGTAGAGCTCTCCTCCAACACCATATTTCAAGTGAATCAATTTTTTTCCTATCAGCCTTCTTCATTGTCCAACTTTCAAGTCTGTACATAGTAATTGGGTATATGAGGGTGTTGATGATCTTAACCTTGGTCTCTACTGACACATCTTTGCTTTTGATGATCTTTCCTAATTTTTCCATTGCTGCCTTTCTGAGTGTCAGCTTTCTCTTTATTTCTTGGCTGCAGTCTCCATTTGAACTGATGACTGAACTAAGGTAAGCAAAATCTTTAACAAGTTCAATGTCTTCACTGTCTGTATTAAAGTCGTGTGCTTCTTCTGAAGTCGTGATTTATGTCTTCTTGATGTTTAAATGCAGTCCTGCTTTGGCACTTTCTTCCTTCACTTTCGTTAGAAGTCATTTTAAATCATCGCTGCTTTCTGCTAGTAAGATGGTGTATCTGCATTTGTTAAGTCATTAATATATTTCTTCCACCAATTTTCACTCCTTCTTTCTCTGAGTCTAACCCATTTTTCATATGATATATCCTATGTACAGGTTAAACAAATAAGAAGTGTGTGACTGTCTCTGAATTTCCAGGCCAAGGCAGGTGACAGGCTCTGTCAGTGTGACAAGCAGAACCCTTGGGATGTGGGGAATGAGGATGCATGTCCAGCCTTCATTTGACTCATAGGCAGAGAGTTCCCTGATGTGGGGACAGGATTCAGGTTCTTGGCTACCTATCAGAATGACAAATGGTCCTCACAGTGGGCTAGCCCAGCTTCGGTATTTCTGTTGGTGATCCCAGAAGTGGTTTCTTAACTGAAACCATGAGGAAAGCCAGAAGATTAGGTGAAAATTGAAGAACCCATTCTGTAGTTCATGAATAGTCCATAGAATCTATCTGGGTATAATGATGTGTATATCAGGGTGCTCTAGGCTTTGCCTGGATTTTAAATATCAGTGCTCCAAGTTTCCATGGCTTACCCTCCTCCGGGAATTAATGTGTTATCTCAGTTGCCCCTGGTTGGCCCCTGTCTGGTCAGAGCTGTTCCTGTCGCTCAGTGGCCGCCATCCTGCTGCTGGGTTCTGTTGCAGTGAGGGACACTAGTTTGTCTGCAGCCCTCTCATGTGTCTCTTTCTCTGGCCAGTAGGAAACATTCTTTTTGATTTCAGAGGGGACTCAGAGGGGTTCTCAACCATTGTAGGCATTCATTAATGTTTCCATTCTTCATATCAAGGTCCAGTTCTTTCCAGAGGACACAGATGGGATTGGGCTAGAGAGAAGAGGCCCACACCAAGAGATCCATATTATCTGGGAGAAACCACTACACCTTCTCCCTGGGTTCCTGTTGCTCAGATTCCTGGTTGTTTTTTGTGTGTTTTTTTTTTTTAAGCCTATAGCACCCGGTCTTCCTCGGTTGTCTCCCATCTAAGTACTAACCAGGCCCGACCCTGCTTAGCTTCCGAGATCAGACGAGATCGGGCATGTTCAGGGTGGCAGTCCAGTTTCTTAAGATTTTTTCCTTTCCCAAGGAGTTTTTATGTTAATCCTCTCTTGAGGATCTCAGACTGTTTCAGGATATGCCTTTCTGCCTGGAGCTGGTGTTTATTCATTTGAAAGAAATCCCTGTTTATGCACTTGTTCAGAGTCACCAGGTAAAGCCTCCTCCATCGGTGTGGCAGAAGGCTCTTCTCACTGCCACTGGCTCTGAGAGGTGCCTGGGGTTGGTTGATTGTGGCTTCTCTACTTGGGTAGCTTTGCTTGCTGCCTCTGTGCTCTGTACCCCTGTGAGAGTGGGACCCAAGCTGGAAGCAGATTGTTCCCATCAAGCAAAAGTATGCTTGGATACTGGCCTCGAATCCCATCCTCTCCTGCAGAAGCAGCTTGGGGCGTTCCTTTTTAACTGTCATGCAGACCACTTGAGCAACATTTTTCTGAGAGGGAGAACGGGGGATATTTTCTTGATAAATCGAAATGCATTTCTGAGGCATCCTGCTCTTTTATGCCTCTTCTTTCTTTACTCTGGAGTCCCTTATAGTGCAAGCATGAGTGTGTTTGTAAGGATCATCTTCCTGGGGTTGAGGGAAGCTTTAGGAGGGCTGCTGGTTAGTACACTTCCTGAAAAAAATTCCTACTTCGAACTCAAGCACCAGGCTGGCAGGAGCTCGGAAGGTTCAGAGGAGTGCTAAAAGTGAAAGGGTTACGGGCAGGGGCTTCGCCTGTTTCACAAGTGTTGACCAGAGTAGTTCTGAACAAGAAAAGTGTTTGATGGAATCTTACTTTGTACAAAGACATTATTTTCGGCCTCTCTTTTTTTCTTCTCTCCTCTTTTCTCTCACCTTTCCCTGGTGACCTCCCATTCCAGCTGAGCTCTCTTGTCCCCAGTTGCCCTGTGCTATTCATCTTAACCTCAGCCCTGCCCTCTCCTTCATCCTGTTCTTATTCTTGGGGAGGAGGACACTCTGTTGAACTCTTTCTACGTACCGAGCACTGTGCTTTATATACGTTAATATTATTATAAGGAAAGTTGTTGTGTTTGCCTGTTTTACAGATGAGGAAAGTGAGATTTAGGAAAGTTATGTGACTTACCCAAATTCACACACCTACTAAGGCATGAAGCAGGAGCTAAACCCCCATTTCTGAAGCCTATTTGCTGACCACTACATTTCAGCCATCTAGTCCGGACACCTTTGGAAACAAAGATTCTTTTACTGTTACCAAAAGAGATACTAATACAAAATGTCCATTAATTGGGGATTTGTTAAATAAATTATGTTATAGTCATACTATAGTAATGATGTAGCTGTTAAAAAGGATAAGGCAGTTTCCATGAATGGCGAAGTAGCTTGATTACACTAATCCTCCTGTAGAAAACATTTATAAAATCTGCACCAAATATTTTTAAAAACCATCTACTTTAAGGTACTGGAGAGCAAACAAAATCAGGCAGAATCTAAAGCAGACTCTACCCTTGAAAGACAAACTAAAATGGAAAGGTTTGCAAGTTTGCGGCTTTTTACCTACAGGCACTCCCAAATACACCTTACTTAAGTGGCAAACAGTCACAGCCTTATTGTAGTGAGTGTTAGAAGGCAGAGGTGGAGACTAGCAGAGCAGCCAGAAAGTTAGGAGGGAAATCCCAGAAGGGAGGAAGCTACAGAGGTAGTAAACCCCACAATCTGTATACAAAATGGCGAAAATCCTTGGCTAGCCACTAAACTATATGTGAGTAGGGAAGATCCCAAGCGGACTGGTGAAAGAGCAGCAGCTGGAGGCTGAAATAACTGAGCAGAGAGATCTTAGCTTCTGCCCATCATAGGAGACAATTTAGGGTTTGTGTTCAGCCCAGTTAACTGTTTGCTACAACAAAAATCATTGTACAGAATCTAGAGTCCCTGTGTATTATTAACATGTTAACCATGATGTCCAATGTCCTATCAAAAATCACCATATAACATATATCAAATTATTATGTTGTATACTTTAAACTAATACAATGTTATATGACAGTTATATCAAAACTGGAGGCGGAGAGAATCACTATATAGATGAAGAAACGGGAAAAAAACAGTTAATTGAAATCAAACTCAAGATGATGCAGATATTGAAATTAACAGATAAAAACTTCAAAGCATCTATCATACATATGTTTGAGAACTTAATGGAAAAGATATGCACAACAAACAAACAGATAAAAAGAGTGAGGGCTTGGAATATGGAAAGGAAGACTAAAGTTTTGTTTTGAATGTTTTTTAATGTGCGTGTATCACTTATTTTATTTTAAATACAATTTTAAATGTCATGAAATAGTTGGGGAAAATAGAGATGGTATGAAGTGGGAAAATAATATTCTATCTCTACCTTATAAAGAATTGACAAAAATGAAGAAATTGTGGACTGGGAGTCAAGATTCTGGGTTTCTTTCTGATTCCATCAAGATGACACTATGTCATTTGGCAACAGCTGTGATGGAGATGTCTGGCCTCTGATACTTTTCTCCTTTTCCTGAATTTTGTTCTCCATCCCAGATTTCCTTTTTTATTCATGGGACAACTCCAAGGAAACACTTCGTGCTCTCAATTTCTCTCCTCAACACTGAATTGCACTAAATTTCTCTCCTACCACCCCCACCCCAATCTGGCTTTATGTTTATTCAGATGCAAGCAGATGATATTAGGGCCCCAGAGCTAGTTCTAACCCTGGGTTCTATATCTCAGATGATGATGGTACCATCACTTGTGCTGTCATCCAATCCAGAAGTCTGTGAGTTTTCCTTAACTCACCGTTTTAACAGCCTAGACACAGGTAGTCACCATACCCTACCAATTGACCTAAATATTTCTCAAACCTGTCTCTTCTATTTGTCATCATTTCTATATCTACCCTGCCCCGCCTGGAGCCAAATTGGCACTTTCCCGTTGTTTACAGGATGAGGTCCACGTTTTCAGCCCAAGGCCTTCCTAGCCCAGCCCCTGCCTCACATCTAGCCTTATCTCCCACACTTTGGCTTCCAACCATACCACTTCAGATTCCCCGTACCACTTTTTCACTCCTGGATTTCTAGTAAGTCTTATTCTTGTTTTCCCATCTTGTCCTCACACAGAAAATTATTCTTACCTCAGAAAAACTTTGTCCTAGAAGCCTTATCTATTCCCTACCATGCTGAACTAAGTAGTCCTCTCTACTCCCATAACTCTTGTTAATGCTTCCGTCCTACCCTTGGAGAGATTTTGCAGGTTGGTGGGAAGATGACAGGGTATAGAGTTGGAAAGATTTGATTTCAATTCTAGTCTTTTGATCCACTGTCTATATAAACTCAGGCAAGTTATTTTATCTCCCCCAGCCTCAGTTTCCTCATCTGTCTGGTGGCAATACTACTATTTATTTTGCCAAAACAGAAAAACTAAAGATAATAATATATGGAAAGTGCTTAGCTTGGTGCCTATTACAGCTGTTATTCTTAGAACATTTTTGACATTTTATTCAATCTACCCGGTTAACGTTCAGTCTCTCTATATAGACTGGACTATATATTCTTTGAGGCCAGCAGTGCTTAATAAATGTTGAATTGAACTTTTAATGATAAGATAAGAGAATAGGCTTGCTAAGTTAAAAGAGTGATTATTATTAACTTTAATTGTGGAACTTCATGTAATGTAAAATTCAGAGCTTTATGCATGTTTTCACTAGAAATTCCTCAAATTATATCTTCAAAGAAATATCTCCCCAAGCAAAATATTAACCCCACCTTTGATAAACACATTACTGTAGATATCTTAACCTGTTGCTCACCCTTGCTGCATATCATTAAATGTATGGACAAATAAGAGTATTAAATTTTACCAAGATCTTAAAGTCTTGTTAAGAAAATACTGATTGAGTGGTCTAAAGAAAAGATCACCTGTTAGTTCATGATGCTTGAAAACAGGGCACAGGCCCTGCTGAATCTGGCAGAGCTTCAGTTGATGCAATGTAAGAAAATATCCGGGTTGGGCCAGGCCAGGCCACAAAAGCCTTATGAACAAGGTCAGTCCACAGACTCTGCCTGGCCAATGTCATCTATTCCCATGGACCTAGACACCCTGCTGCCTGCTCCCCAGCCCCGAAGCCCATTCCCCTCGCCAGGGTTTTTTGGGCATCGCTGTCTCGCCCCTTTTGGAGAGAGATGTCTGAGTCTAGGGGCAAAGTTTAAAATAAGACATTTTATGGGTAACAGCAGGTATGGTTAACTGTTGTGGATGGCATGCCTTGGATCTTATTTTCTTGGCTAATGTACAGATAAAATGATGGTTCTACTGGCAAATGGGAAACATTAGTAGCTCTGGAGTTTCTCCATGTCTTAACTCACTGTATTATGGTCACAGTGGCAATTGGATCATTATTAGCAAGACAGATCCTGAGTCTCATTTAAACCTTTTTATCTTTGAAGTACCAGGATGGTGGAAGCTGCCCAAGTTGGCAGTGTGTTCACCTGAACACCAAAGTACTAAGGTTGAGTGGAAGAATTTTCAAGTTTTAAGCTACTCCTTTCTCTGCATTGAAGATACTCCATGAAAACTCATCTTTGGAGGTAGAGCAAACAGTGTTATCACAGCCCTAAGCCATTTCTGCCAAACCCAGTTTCTATGATGTACTGTTCACATCCTGTCTTATCAGTGAGATATGGTAAAGAAAAAGCAACGTTGCCACAGAGTGTTGCTTTCTGAAAACTATGAAATTCCTGCAGTGTGTATGTATATCTATGAATGATGTGTATGTTGTCTGTGTGCGCCTATATGCGTGCACCTTCATTCATGTTTCTGAAAAACTGTAGAGAACAATTCCCAAGCATAACAGATATATTAACTTGAACACCAAGAAAGGCAGTTACAGATTATTCTTATCTAGCATTAAAGTCAGTTCAACAATGCTCCTAAACTGCACCTGTTAACCTCATTGTTCTGGCTTTTTGTAGAAGTCACTGTCATTGCCTTTATTTAAAGTTTTTTACTAATTCAGAGGGGCTTCTTTTTTATTATTTCATATTATTAAGATTGTTATTAATAATCACACATACATACATGCACTTGCACAATACGTGTGTGCCTTATCCATTTCATAAAATCATCTGAGCAAATATTTAACCACCTACTCTGTTTCAGACTGTGTTAGATATGAGAGATTTAGCTGTGATTGAGACAGAGCATCTGCTCTCATGGAGCAGCAAAGGAATATTAAGAAAGGAGAAAGTCTATAGCCACTCATTTATTGAGAGCTTACTATGTCCTGGGCACTGTGCTAATAACACTTTCAACATATTTTCATTAGTTCTCTCGACAACCATATGAAATAAGTTTATTTATTATTTTATCATTTTATCCATTTTTCCAAGGAGGAAACTGAAGCACAGAGAGTTAAGTTGGTTACCTACTCAAGGTTACTCAGCTACTAAGTGGTACAGCCAGGATTTGAATCAGGTGGTATAAGTTAGAGGAGGCCCCCTTCATGTCTGTGAAGTCCAGTGCTGGTTGTCATCACATCAGCTAACCCTCCTTCCTCACTGCTAGATCAGGTAACCTCGGAGCAGAGGAGGGCACAACTTCCCCCAGTGTCAAACTAAGGAGCAGAACTGGAATCCTAACCATTGGGCCTGTTCTAAAGCTGGGGCTCTTTTGGCAAGGCTTTGCCAACCTAGCATCATGTGTCTTTTACTCAAGGCTAATTTTAAGTCAAAACCAATTGAATTTTGAAAAATAGCTCACAAGAACACCCTGATGGTAATAGTGACAAATGCTATTGGAAAACTAACAGTCTTCGAATTTTCACATTGATGAACAGCATGGCCTTAGAATTTATCATTCAAATGCAGACTCTTTTGAGAGTGAAAGGAGTGCTATTAATATTGACACTGGGACATTAAGAGTCAGCCAGGACAGTCCAGGCAAACCAGGGCTTGTGGTCACTCTGTATACACACATGTTATTTATTGGTCACACAATGTGTATCGTTATTCGTAAATTTGTCACCCTTTCGAATATAAGCCTCTCAATGCACAGAAATAACTCTACTATGTTTTAATCATACATTGTTTCATTGATATTGGTAGCCATAAAAAATAAATACTTGGCCAAATCTAGTTCTAGAACATAAGCATGTATAGTCTTTCTTATAGGAGTGCTCCAGTGGTTTAACAACCATTTAAATGCATTTATATATAATAAATGAAAGCCAAAAACAAAATCAAAATGAAATATAAAACCCATTTTTTTGTCTATACAAGGTGAATGTATTTTTAGAACTACAAATTGGTACACACAGTCTCAAGCATATGATTTTAGTACATTTATGGATGTGGATAATGGAACAAAATACTTGAAAATGAAATTATCTGGGAAAATTCCAGGCATGTCATTGCTATATATGTTGAAAATTTATATTCTCTATGTAACGTATGTTTAATTAAACAGAATGATCTATTTTAATCTGGATTTTGATACCTTAAAAGTAAGTTTTGAGTTTTTGGTGTTTTTTTAATCACAAAAACTAATGCTGAAAGCTCCTATTAACTTAAGACAATTATTTATTTTTCACACAGAGCAATTTCAGACTAGACAATTGCACACTTAACTATTTAATATTTTTGCTCATCTCATTGTGGGCTTTAAAAAATCGTTCAGTTTGTTTTTTGTATGTTAATTGACATAAAATGTATTTTTTAATGTTTCACTAGCCATCATATTAGGCTTAAGATATTTTTTTGTTGTATCAAATAGCCTTTTATGTTTTATTTAAATCCATATCAACTTGGTGTAAATAGTTTGAATAATTGCTAAGGCTAGTGGAAAGTATTTTAAGTGTAAAAATGTGTTTTTTCCCCACAGTGTTCTTTTGAGTCGTTGATAGATGTAGAAGACATTTAGCAGGTTTACTCCCTTTAAGCTGTGCTTCTGAAGAAATATTCCTAGTAGAACATGCTGCAATATGTCAGAAACAAGGCTGTATTACAGATGCAACATCATCTAAAAGGAAAAAGTGAGTGTGGGTTTGAAGCTGACAAGTGATGAAAGAAACCCTGAAGTTGTCAATTAGAAAGTGAAGGCCTGGAACTGATAACTTAATGGGCGAGTGCCCCCTGCTATTTTGTCTTAAGGATAGTAGGATTTTTACTGCTCTGGAAATGTGTATGCATGCACCCCGATATAGACATTATGTAATGCACATATGTATGTATGTATGTATGTATGTATGTATGTATGTATGTATGAATGTATGTGATTATATGGTGGGAGGTACAAATCCAAACATTCATGCTGATACATTTCCTAAAAATGTTCCCTTTAATGGGAGGACTTAACAAAAACAACGAGTGTCTGGTTTTACTTTGTTTCACATTTATTGTTTTTCTAACATAGAATTTTCATTTGTTGGTTTTATGAACTGTATTGCCAGATGACAAATGTGAAAAATATGTAATTTTGTCGCTGAAGTTTTTTCTAAAAATTCTTGCTTTCAATCCTGCTGGGAGTCTTTTCCCATATCACCAATGCAAGCCTATAATAATGCATTGTTTGCAGTTGATACAACCCTATTGACATAGTGCGTTTTTTGCTGATTTTACAATATGAATAATTAATCACTTATAACCTATAGGTTAAAATGAGTTGTAAGTGGATAAAGGTAGGAACCCAATTGAACCAAACTATACCTAAAATACCTAACTATATTGTGATATTGACATTATATACATCTTCTCATTATTTAGTACATGAAAAAATTATTTCTTTAAAACAGTCCTAAAACAGAAGAAGGAAAGTACAGAAATAAAAAGTCCAAGATGAACTCAATGATGTTTTTGAGATTGGTGCATTTTTTTGAAATGTCAAGTCAAATTAAGTCTTTAAAAGTTAAATTTGAAAATAATACTCCCCAATCTTTTGAGTGGAATTTTTAAATAAAATGCGACAGAATGTGAATAATGCATATCTATGGTAATGAAAACCCAAAGGACACATCCCAAGGAGCCCCACCTCCCCCAGGAGGAAAGCCTATAAGGGTCCCAGGTTCTCAGATACAATGTAAAATGATTCTGAGAAATCGTTAAGAAGAGTTCTCATTTTATGACCTCTAGCTGTGGGTAGGTTTGGTTGGAAAGCCTCAGTCCGTGGGCACTTTGACCCTTCAGTACTGCACCTTTGGTTAATGGATACCTCTTGTGAATATGGCCCTGGTCACTGGGAATATTCTGTCACTGTCAGCCAAAGCCAGGGGTGGGAGGCCCTTACCTGGCTTTGGCTGACAGTGACTGAATATTCCCAGTGATGGGCGGGTTGCTGGAATCTACTGCTGGGGTGAAAACCAGATGATGGCTCATTTCTCGTCTACTGAACGCAAGCACTCACTGGGCATGGCTGTCATGAGGACTTTGCCCCTGTGCTCATGGGGTTACTCTCAGGGACTTGTTCATCCCTGGAATCACCAGTCGTCCTTTCACCCAGAATCTTTGACTTTCCTATGGAGAGAAAATGCAGTAGGTCTGTATAAAGGGGCTAGGCTTGGGTTACTGTGCTTCTCTCTGCTTCCCAAGGCAACCCCTAGTGGATAGAATGACTGATTCCCACTTCCAGCCACAATTTGCACGTTGCCCTGGTGGTAAAAGCCCAAGCACTGATCGCATTATATCTATGTATTCTGAATAACCAGAAATATATATATTTTTTAAGTTTGCTGATCCTCGGGCTTTACATCCACGCGATTTGCAGTCTCTGTCTTTGTTATCTAGTATCTATAATTATCTGTATCTTCAGGTTTTCTGCCAACACCTGCATCTTCAACAAGATAGAAAAGGAGGAGAAAGGGATTGCTTAAACAGGTGGGAGGCTGAACCAAAGGACACATGCATTTCTGACACATTTGCAGGAAATTGTCTTGTTTTAATCTTTTTATCCAAAATTACAGTAAAATTTAGGCATGCAATATAGGAAGCTGAGGGAATGCACATCAGC
>NW_011888864.1:6280571-6323891 GCF_000151845.1 Pteropus vampyrus | reverse complement strand
ATAAGGTACTAGCAGTGTTCTGCCTATCTTTTTTCCTGTGGCTGTGGAGCTCCCTAATTTAAACTCAGGATTCTCTTCCCATGAACACGATGTTACAGGGTGGTTAGGTGTAGTTAAACCAGCAATCTGGGGCACTGTGGGGTTAAATAGCCTTTTGTGAGCTCTCCTGAGACCCTGTCATTTATAACATCTTTTCCATTGCGAAAAATTATTTTTCGGTTCCCAAGAAGCAATTCCTTGGTGAATTTTTTGAGCAAAACTCTTTTATAAATTAAATGCTGCTTTTAATCATTTCCTGCATTATTTAATAGTAAAATCTATTTGTGCTTTAAGTTGTCAGTCACCCTCCTTTACCCTTTTTTTCATTTCTGATGAACAGCGATATGTTCTAGGAGCTCAAGGTAGCCTGGAGTAAGTGGTGTTGCTGACAACGCTTCTGAAGAGGGAGGCTGGCAAATGCAGAGGTCAGGTCATCTGTGTGTCTGTGCCCCCTAACAAATCTCAGAAGGGTGTCTTCTTGCACTTGCAATGATTTATAATTTACCTAATCAGGTTCCTTTTACCATTGAAGCCAAGTGGTCTTATAATACAAAGCGCTCTTTATAAAGGCCTGTGCACAACAAGATCTGCTGACCATTCTTTCACTAGGCATTTATTGAGCACCCTTTCTGTGCTAGGCACTCTTCTAGGACCTGGGATATGGCGATGAGCAAGGCAGGCAGGGGCCCCACGCAGGAGCTTCTGTTCTTGAGCCATCTCACACTCCAGTCTTTTGGTCCATTGAGCTTGTTGGGGCTGATCTGCGCAATTGATTTACCCTTTCAAAGTGACAGCTGGGCCCAAAGACCACTCTGTCCTTACCTAAGTGGGGCCAGATGTCGAGTGTGTAAAGGGCTTGTGAGAGAGAAGGAACTTCCTTCTTGGGAAATGCTACAGATTCTTTAAAGAACAGAAACCTTAGTAAGACTTTGAGAGCCCAGCTCAACAAAATATTAATTGGGGCACAAGCTTGTTCACAGACAGCAGTCAGAGAGGACAACAGGCATAAGATGAAGATTTATTGCTCTGGTCTTCGAAAGATCTTCTTAGAGAAGTACCCCACTCCTACCTGTAGCCTCCCAGTTCCATAGGATCTAAACTCTTGTGAAATCTATCCATGTCACACTGCTACCTGCCAAGCACAACTCCATACTAAGAAGAACTTATTTCACTGCCTGTTTTTCCTTAGGTTAAAACAAAATATGTGACAGGACTGTATGCTCATTCTCTTGGGACTAATTAAACAAACAGATTCTAAGAAAGAAAGAAAAGATTTAGGATAGTTAAGATGTAAAAAAATGTAATTTTTGTGGATAACAGCCATCAGTTTTTCCACTCGAGTGTTTTTCCGAAGGGCAGAGGGCAAGAAGCATCTTACGTCCTCTCAAAGCTGAGACACATTTCAACATGGACATATTAGAAGCAAATTTGGTACCCAAGACAGGTGCCAGATTTTAATTACAGTTGGCATTTCTGAGCATGCTTTTGGCAGGGGTGGCCATCTTGTTGGAAAAGCCATAGATTTTGACACTAGCAGTATGGGTGCCCAGTTGAAAATGATTGAAAATAATTTCCTTCCTATTTTCATTATGTTGGTTGAGAAAGAAAAGTTCAGTGGTTAATATTTAAACAAGATATTCTCTGTTCAGAAAAAACAGTCGTTCATTGAAATTGTCTTGGTGGTTTGGTATGTTAGCTCTGGGGGTAATAATTTCTATCTTAGAGCCTTTGAAAAACCCCAGTTGAAACAATAAAATAGGACGTTTCATTACAAGAAATGAAGTTGGCATACACCAGGTTTTCCATTAAGTTCCAGGTCACAGACAAATAAAGAAAGTATGTTAGAGGGAAAAAAATCCTTTTTAAAAATAATTAGGGAGCTGTCTGTTTTGTTCACAGATGGAAAACCCGTAGTTGTGGGTGGTCTGTGTCGGAGAGGGCGTCTCACAGTTGGCAGGGCCATGTCTTTAACTTTTCAAGTCCTAGGACAAAAATCTGAATGTCATTGACTGTTCAGAAGGTTCTGAATATGTTTCAGCCCTTCTAGTTCAGTGTCCTGAATTTTGCCAGTTTTCTAAAAGAGCGTGTAGGTAAAATGATTATGGAATGCCAAAATAAGCAGTCCATTGTTCTTTGAATTCTGAAACAGGACTCCTGTCAGTCTTTGCTTTCTGTGACTTCTCTCACTGTCTATACATTATGATGATAATCTGATTACTGGAACTGCCTGTGTTACTATTTAGAAGCTCCTTTTTATTACACTAATGTATTCCAGAGCAAAAAGAGGATGGCCAAATGTGACTAAGGTGTAAGAAATCATCCTGAGACTGTTATTTCTTAAAGAAGGATATTATACTGTCATTGATGTTTAAGGTCTTTTATAAACTTGCTTTGATATTCTGATAAAATTAATTCAGTTAAAAGATATGCTTTTCTTCATTCTTTGATAATAAAAAATTAGCTGCCTAGCTTCACTAGTATTTTTTTAAATATCAGTAGATTTTAAAAAATGCATCAAGGTATCATCTTTCTCAGTCCAGTCTTAAGTGTTACGTGAATGTGTTTTGTTTGAACATAAGGATATATGTTTATATTAATTTTTCATTCATAATTTTAACTTCCCAAATAAAAAAAAAACTGTTAATGATTACAGGAGGGTTAAATTAATAAAGTCACTTCAGATGCCTAAATGCATAAACTTTCAAGGTGAGTGGAAAATAAAAAAGCACTGGAACGTAAATCATTTTTCTTGGACAGCAAATGTTTGGCTTTGGATGTGCTATGATTTGCCTATGCGTAGTAAAAATGGCAATGATTTATTAGTTCCATATCCCCCCAGCACAGATGCTGCACAGTCTGTCTCTTTTCTGGGCACTAAACAGTGGGTTTTAAAAAACATAATTTCACTCAAGTTTCCCGCTTGCATTCTGTGTTGTACTATTAATAGCAACCCTTTGTTGTTCGTGCCAGCTCACTTCTAGCATAAGACAATGATGTGCGGGAACCAGTTTTAACTACAATACTTCTAATTGGCACCTATTTTTCATATGATAGTCCAGGTGCAGTTCTGTGAAGATTATAAACACCCTTAAAAATTACATCATGAGGGTATAAAAGCTAAACAAGTGTAACAGTTAAGTAGACTCCAGTGAGACGTATCTCTGCCATGTCATGGTTTCTTTGGCAAATCTTATTTATTTGCTGTTAAAAGTTAATACAGGGTGGGGAAAATTTGAAAAAGTGATGAAGGACTTAATGTATTAAATGCTCTTTGATTCTTCATGAAAAAAATTCTTTTTTTAAGAGGAGAAGTAATAAAAAACAGTGTTAGAAACTTAAGGTATTTGTCTAGTTTTACCGTCACTGCCCCAGAGACAGAAACTATATCACTAAATTCTCATTCAGGGGTGAGGTTGAATTTTGACTTGGCCACAGCTAAATGTGCTCTTCTGAGGAGTAAGATAAGCGATGGGGCCTCTGCGTTAGGTGTACTAGGTTTGTTAGGCATCCTGGTTATCACACCATGCAAGGCCCTGGGCCCCAAAGCTTCGTGTTTTGTGACAGAGATCTTTGGAGTTATCTTTGAGTCAGTCCAACCCCTCTGAATCTGCAGGTCTCCACCGTGGTTCCTGCTATCCGTCCTCTCTGCTCTCCTCACCCATTGCTGTCTCCTCTTGCTGGGTCCTCTTCCCTATTGTCCATTTTCCAAAAGGAATTTTCTGAGCACAAAGCCCATTGCTCTACTCGCTAGTTTCACTAGCTTCCAGCACTGAAGAATGAAGACCTTACATGGCTATACCATGTCCTTTATACCTTGACCGCAAATAGCCTTTCCAAAATCACCTCCTCCCCATAGCTGAGCTCCAGTCACATTAAACTTCTTACTGTGATGAATCCTCCTTTCACCCTCCGGCTCATGCTGTCCCCTTACTGTTGTGCATGCTGTTCCTTCTGCCTGTAATGCCTTCCTCCCCATTTCCACCTGGTGACATCTTGCTAATAAGTGCGTCTCCTTCCTCTTATGACGTCTTACCAATCACCCATACTCACCCTGGCTAACACACACCCTTCCTCTGCATCCCTATCCCTATAGCTCTGTTCATGTGTGATTATTGTTCATTACATCCTATTTTGTTCCCCATATCAGACTGAACCTCCTGGACGGGAAGGCTAGTCCTCGTACCTGTTTGAAAGCCTAGCACCTGTGTTGGTGCTGAGTGCATGACAAGAATTCAAGAAATTATTTTTGAATGAAATGGAATTCTGAGTTGTGGCTTTCTATCAGTTGAGATTCTTGGTGCTAAGCAACAGATAGCAAATCTGGCTCTTTTAGGCAAAAGGGGATTTATTGGAAAGAAATGAGCACACTCACAGAATTGATGGGACGGCAACTCTAGGCATCTTGGCATCAGCACCACTCTTCCATCTTGTTCTAGCTCAGCCACTAGACTGGATATACTGCCAGCATGTTCAGTCTTTAATTCTGTTCAAGATGCAAACTCCAGGAAGGGTATGCCTGATTGGTCTAAATGGGTCCTCCCCTTGGCTCTGGGAGAGCTGGGCACTTTGATGATAATTCCAGCAGACTGTTAGCTATGAGTAGGATGAGGCAGTTCTTTAAGAGGTGGAGTGGATCTTTGGGCAGTGAATAACCAATAAATTTGTACAAGGGACTGAATCTTCTATTTCAAGTACTCGGGCATCCTGCCTGGCCTGTCTGGTATGTCTTGCTAGGGGTTCTGAGCAATCCTTTCTACCTAAAAGAGAAGTAAGTTCTCTATTAAAATGAAGTTATCTCTGGAAGGGATGATAATAGCCCCTGCTAGTCAGTATCAATTTGCCAGAAGTAGAACCTGCGGGTGCAGGGTGCAGAGCAGGCATGGGCAGGTGAGGTGAGAACAAGCAGTGAGCGTACCAGCAGTACCATGCACACCACTCAGGAGTGCCACATACGCTTTCACATCCACACTCGTGGGCGAAGCCACCCAGAGGCCACTGTTTGAGAGCAGTCGGATTTTTAGCTGGGTCTTGAAGGTGAAGATGCCCCTGAAGCTTATTTCTCCTTATAAGTCACTCGAATTGCAACAATGGATACAGCTCTACCAAGTGGAAAGGGCAGTGCTGGCCACCTGGAGTGGCTGATAGAGAGGTGGGTGGAGTTGCAGTCACGAGCTGGGAGAGACACAGTCTAAAAGATGATGAGTGAGTGGTGATAAAATAACGTTTCCATGATGAGTAAGCTTTGATCAAGCATGGTAGAAAGGGGATGACACAGGGGAGGTGGCATTATGTGAGCAAAATCACCAGAGGCGGGAAGGTGTGCAGTGTGCTGGGAAAAGACAAATAAGCCCGTTGAAAGCAAGGGTTTGTGTGGGGAGTGTTGGAAAATGAGATTGGAAAGTCATGTTTGGTTCAAGAGTGGCTGTAAATTTCAGAATGGGGGTATAATGGTGAATGTGCTGTTTTTAAAAGAAAAAGATTAAGTAATGGGCCACTGAGGCTCCTCTGTCATGAGGCTGATAACCTGGGTGCAAAGATGGCTGAAAAAAATTAAATCCTCTGTGGGAGGGAACAACTAGGAGACTTGGATTCTGGATTTGAAGCTACCACCACCTCCTGGACAAGTGTCTGTGCCTCAGTTTACTCACCTGAAAGTTAATGGTGCTCATTCACCAATATTGTTATGATCAAATGAAATAATGATGTTTTATTTTAAAATGCCTATTTAATCACCTACATCTATTTGACGATTTAAAAACCCACATGAGAACTGACTGTGATTATTTTCACCTTTTCTTGGCTTTCCATTTGTTTTTCAGATTTTTTCTTTTCTATTTTTTTTCCCTCCTATTTTTTATTAACCTTCCCTTATACTTTGAAACCCTATAACAGTCCACATGTCCTAGCAAACCAACCGTATAGCTTTGGTTTACTTGTTCTTTCTCCTGATCAGAATTAGATGGAATCAGGTGATGTTATGGTAGGCACAATGGGTGAGGGTCCACTCCATTCAAACACATTTAGTAACTAGTAGTTAAGTTAGGATACAGGTTTGGGTATTATGATCAAAAAGGCCCCCAAATAAAATGCCTTTATCAAAGATAATTTCTCTCTTACTTTACTGTGGATATGTGATAGAGGGCTCAGATGGTGGCTCAGTGGGGACCCAGCTTCCTTTTATGTTGCTCTTTCATCCTCAGCATCTTACCTAAGAAGGCTACCCAGACCTGGCCCATCACACGAGAAATGGGAGGACGTACTCCTTCCTTTTAGGGGCACTCTATACGTCTGCTCACCCTGACCACATCCTATCAAACAGAACTTTGTCCAATCATACGCTTAGACACAGGAGAGGCTGAGAAATGTCATCATTAGCTGAGCTTCCATTAGTCTCTTCCTGGGTCCATCCTAGTGGACAGACAGTGCCAATGGCAGTATTTGCACCCCAGACTTGAGAGGTAGCATAAGGGTAGGCAGGGCTGGGGAGTGAGGCAAGGAGCTTAGATGAGCTGGTTGGCCTGGGGAGGGACTGGCTAGAACTTGGAGCCTCCACTATACCTGGGCCCTGAGGCCCCCATGTGGCAGAGCGGGCCTGTCCAACTCAAATCTCTGGTCTCTAGTCTTCTCTTTTTCTCACTATATAATGTTTTGATCACTATCAAAGTCTCCAAAGCAGTCACATCAGAACAATGGGTAAAAGTAAAAGTGGGCAGAGCACGGAGCCTCCAGCCTCAAAGCCAGCAGTGAGCCACAATGGGACAGGTCACAATTTTAAAATTAAGTAGTATTTTAACAAAATGAAAAGGCCAAAAGGTCCTCACTGCCAGCACCCAACAGGCAAAATTGGAATGCAGGAGGCTTGTTTTAATAATAATGAGAAATGATATTAATCGTACAGAGACAAACCCAGTGGTTAATATCTCAAACCTCACACTGCCACCTGTTCCAGCCTCTGTACTTGATTTGTTACTTTTATGCCTTGGAACAGTCCTATAGTCTTGGTCCTGTCAGTTGCCTTTTAGGAAACGTGCTCACTAAAGTTAAAAAACTTGACCAAGGTTACTGAGAAAACAGGTGGAGAAGCTAGACTTGTACCTAGGTCTGCCCGATTACAGAACCTGTGTTCTTAACCATTAAGCTGTGCTCAGCTGGCCCATTTAGCATGGGTGGGGGAAAAGTGGACAGTACCACAGTCCTTACGGTGTTCTCCTGGCAATGCACACTGCCATCATCCCTGCCATCCTCTCCCTCCTGTCAGTCAATGACCATGCATTGAGCTCCACCTCCTAGGTTGATTCTGAGGTTCCTGAGTACATCATCTCATTTAACTCTAATGCCAGCCCTCCCTGTAGGACAGGTGTTGTGATCTTGTTTCATATTGGATGAGCACAAGACCTGGAGAGTTAAATATCTTGCTAGGATAACATGCTGATGCTTGGCAGAACCAAGATTCTGGCCCAGACCCACTCCAAAGCCCATTCTTCCTGTGCAGTGACAGATCTGTCTCAGGAACACCCCTCCCTGCCAGGTCCAAGTAGATAGATCTTAAATGTTCTCACTACACACACAGAAATAGTAATTATGTGAGGTGACGGTTGTGTCCACTACCCTTATTGTGTTAATCATTTTGCATCATGTATGTATAGTCATGCCTCAGAGATATGGGTTTGGTTCTAGATCATTGCAATAAAGCAAGTCACATAATTTTTTGGTTTCTCAGTGAATATAAAAGTTATGTTTATACTATACCATAGTCTATTAAGTGTGCGATAGCATTATATCTAAAAGTACAATGTACATGACCTTAATTAAAAAATATTTTATTGCCGAAATAGCTAACCATCATCTGAGCCTTCAGCAAATCATTATCTTTTTGCTAGTGACGGGGAGGGGTTCTTACCTTCAATTTGTTAAAAAATAACAAAATACCCGCAATATTTGAAGCACAATAAAGCAACGCACAATAAAACGAGGTATGCCTGTATATCAAAACATTACGTTGTACACCTTAAACATACATAGTATTATATGTCAGTTATATCTCAATAAAGCTGGGAGGAAAAGAACCCATAGGAGTATGGTGAGTGCTACAATATTGCTGTAAGTATAGCTACGCTCTTTCAGGTGTCTATATATGCAAAGTGTGTTACTCAAAGAATGAAGCCAGAACAATGGCCTCTAGTGGCTGGGACAGGCATGGGAGTCAGTCAGCTCTGGGATCTCCCCTCCCTCCCAAGTCTTGATGCACACTGGAGAAGCGCCTAGGTACTGCAGAATGACACCTCACGTGGTCCGAGGGGCACGGCGTGGAGGTATGCTTGAGATATTAACCTGTGTTTGTCCCAGCAGGATTAACATCAACACTCTGATTTCTTATCAGTATTAGTAAGACAAGCTTCCTAACTCCAGTTTTACTTATTGGGCCCTAGCTTAACTGGGGGTGGCATCCTCTCATCCTAGGAAACAACACGTTGCAGGTTGATCCTCAATGGAACTTAAAATCAAAGTAAGTATTTGGAGCATGGAAACTGTGGGCCTTTGCTTCTGGTGCCTGTTTGTTACACAGCCCTCCCTGGATGTCAGGTGGCAGGGATGTCCTCACATGATAAAAACAAATACCACTTCCATCACACTGGACTTAACTCTTTACAGAGCATGTTTACACAGATAATATTGTGTTTTCAGCAACCTACCCTGAGGTGTTCAGGCAGATATCACATTCTCATTTTATAGATGGACAAAATAATGCTCTGACATTGCAGGCCACATAGCCAGGGAGCACTTACTGCATGGCAGCCCTCTCCTTGCATATCGGTGGGCCAACCCTATCGGCCCCGAAACGCTTTCTTTAACTGTGAAATGTTCCAAGTGTCCACATTTTCATGCAGAGGGGAAAGATGATTCTGTGAAGCCAGCACATTCTAGAGCCAGACTCCAGTGCTTAATCCCAGTACTGCCGCCTGTTGCGAGCTGGCAACACGTCACCTCTCTAGTCCAGTCTCCTCATCTGTGAAAAGGGGAGGATAGTAATAGTATCTACCTCAGAGAGTTTTTGTGAGGATATGGTGAGGTAAGATTGCAAGAGTTTAGAAGACGCGTGATGTAACCGTTTTCCATAGTTATGAAAGTGAAAGGGGAGGGGAGAAGGGGTGAGGTGGTAATCCGTTACCACCACCTAAGGCCCTGGTGTGGCGGAGCTGCCTTTAACTAAGCCCTGTGAGTCCCCACGTACCCTGGCGTGGGACGCAGTCCAGCACTGTCTACAAAGTGCCCCCTCCGATTCTTATGTGAGCTGTCCATTCTCCTCTTGGTGACTCCTTCTCAGAACAGGAGGAGATGATGAAATGAGCCCTAGTCTCCCTGGGTCACCTGGGGAGAGGACTTCCACCTTTCTGAGTCACTTGAGCTGGAAAGCAAGAGTTGGAATAAGTACTTGTCAGCTAACTACTTCTCAGTACCTACCTATAGAGGCATATTGATGCCCAGTTATAAAGCTAATTATTTCTCCCCAGAAATGATGTACTGACACTGGAGAGTGGGCATGTGTAGACAGCAGAACTCCCTATTTATTTAGTCTGGTCTTTCCTGTGTGATCACAATTCCTATGTAGAAACAGCTCCTTTAAGCATCCCCACATGGTTCAGAGGCCGTCTTCAGCAGGGACACCTGTGACCTTGTAGTTTGCTTCTGGCAGGCCTACCCTAACCTTTGTTTTCTGAGGCTTTTTGTTTTCTCGGTTAATTTTGTAATTAGGGCAGAAAAGCTGCTACTATTGGGCAGGAGATTTGGGAGTACTGGAATGGGCCAAAAGTGGGAAAAGGGGGCTAGGGAGCTGCTGATCAGAGGATCCAGTGTTTCTAGGTGTAGCACGAGGTGTAGACTAGGGTGCAGTTCTAGGAAGACCACTAGATGGCAATCACACACTAGCGTTAGGACAGATCCACGGCACTTTCCACTTTGGGCTTTTGTAAAATCTAGGGACTTGCCAAAGCTTTGTATCTGCCATCTCCATCCATCCATCCCTCATCCCTCTAACCTCTCTTGATCTTCTACAGATAGGCAGATTTACTCCTCCATCTTTCTCCTCCTGTCTCCCCATCTCTGTCTCTCTCTCTGTCTCTCTTCCTCTCTCTCCCGCTTCCTCCCTTTTCTCTCAACCCCCCACCTCCCTCCTTCCCTTCCTCCCTTAGAAACCTGCCAAAATACCTTCAAAGCCTCCCACCTTTAGCTGCTATGCTATATTTTTACTATTCTCCTAAGCAAATGTTTACATGGTAGTAAATCCATTTTTAGAGTAGGTAACACAGGGGAACTTGTTTCTCTCCAGTCATTCTGAGAGTATGTTTAATAAAAGGAATGGAAATTGAGGGGAAAGGAGTTATTTAAAAAGATAATAGGTAACAAATGTTTCAAAATATATCCACTAAAAATTGTGGATTGGTAACTTGTAATGAAATTTAAAAATCACTTAAAATTAATGAGTTATTTTATTAAATCATTTTCTATTGTTAGAGAATTTTCTGTAAGCCGAGATTCAAATACAGAATATCTTGTTGCAAGCCTCTGGGGATAGGAGGGAGAAGGGATAGGCAGGAAATCATAGTCGGCGTTATCTTTATCAGGGTACAGGTTGTGTAAAAGCAAAACCCCACCTTAAATTTTAATAATCTGTTCTGACGTTTCAAAGAGATAAAAAACTAATTTCTGTGTATCATCTAAAATGGATTCTGCTGCTTGCTGCCTGGTTCAGTTCTGTCTCAGCTGCGTGGACATTTTGGGGAGCTGAGTGTCCACGCAGACGCGCTTCATCTGTGCACTTCTTAGCTGAGACAACAGCGCTCCGAGCCCCACTGCTAAGGTTAACCTGTCCGCTGCAGAAGGACAACAGATGGAAATTCTGGTTTGCAGCCACTGCAGAAAAATAAAAACATGTTCCAAAGGGAAAAGGATCTTGTATTTCTGCGTTTGAACCTTTGATCTGCATTCACATCTGAAGGGAAGGCTAGACCTTTTGGTGGAGACACATGGCTTTGCATCTGTGAAAACACAGCTGTATATAGCAAAACAAAACTAGTGGAAAATGCAATGGTTTTGCTGTGTCAGGCTAGCGGCTAATGCTCAAATTCTATTCAAATATTGTCTTTTGATAGCTTCAAAACATCCCTCTTGACTTTCTATATAATTGTTTAGTAATGTTTTTTAACTTTAGATTGTGAGCTTTTTAAAATTAAGGCACATGAGTCTCTTTTCTTTTAAAAAGGCAGTAAAATAAATGGCTTGTAATTAGATCAAAATGACATTATCTAAATTCTGACCTAATTGAGGGTGATTGAAAAAACATCAGACCCGTAAGACAAAGGTAAAGTTCTAACTTCATCCTTGATCCTGAAAAATCTTTTATTTTTAAAGATAATATTGTGCAGGCTTTGCGCTGCAAGTTACATTCTGAAAGGCCTCTTACGCACTCTTGAAACTTAGCTGCTTTGTTTTGAGCAATTAAGATTTGTTATTGAGTGAATTAGCAGCTCCTTTCTCCGTCATCTTTAGCCTGTTTCTCTATCAGCATTTCCCGGTAATGTAAGCCAAGTTTGTTTCATTAGGAGGCATTTGCCTTGAACCTCCATGCTTCCTCTCAGTCCCAGACACAGAGCCCAAGTCTGTGCGCCTGCCTTATCCTGCCTGGTGTTGTTGGTTTCCTACTATTGAATTGGCAACCTTTTCCTTCCCTCCCTTTTCCGTTGAAGCACTGGCCCCTCTTGGCCCTCCCCACTCCCTGCCACAGGAGTGGGGTGCAGAGAACGTGGTGGACAAAAGACGAGGATGAGTTTGATGTTTCAGCAGAAGGCCGCCTTCGTGCCCCTGCTCCGCAGTGATGTTCCTTACATTTTTCTGAAAGGGGCGAGCGAAGGGGAGCCATTGTGCTGTCACCCTCCCCGCCCTCTCTAACACCAACAGCTTCATCAGCAAGCAACTTGGAAGATGAAACGTGGTTTTCTTTAAGAGGGATAATTTTTTTTTTTTTATCAATAATCATAACAACCTTTAGTGTTAATCACGCTGCTGGAAAGAGCCAGAGCTAGATAACAAGTCCTTCCACGCACCGAGAAAGTTTCCCCTTTGAAGTACTGGGTCCCGCCTCACCCTTCCAGGAGGGAAGAGGGGGAAAGAAAACAAGTGTGAAGATCTGAAGCCACTGAGGAATGCTGAATTGATGTCTTTCCTCGGCATCCCTGCCCCTCTCTCGGTCCTCCCCTCCTTTCAACTCCCTGCCCTTTGAAACTGTGGGGCTGGGGTGGCCAGGCCTGGTGGCCTGGCCCTGCTGCAGCCACAGGCCATGTCTCCGACAGCCCGTGGGGCAGTGTTGGTGGAGAGAAGGAAGGAGAGGGAGAAGAAGCAGGAGGAGGGTGGTGAGAGAGCGTCGTACAAATCTTCTGTAGAGTTATGGCTGAAAGCAATATCCATTGTGGTGAGAGAAAAGCAAACAAACAAACAAACAAACAAACAAAAAACAACAAAAAAGCCCTTCCCCAACCCCAAACCCTCTTTCACAGCTGCATTTTGTTCCTGGGACTGTTGGTGTCACTAGAGCCTCCTTTTTTGCAATTCCAGAAGATATTGTCAAGGACTTGTCAAGCCTATTAATTTTTCAGGCAGAACAGATCAAGCCTGCCTTTGATGCGGCTGTTTCCTGATTTAGTATTCAAAGGTAAAGAATCCTACCTTCTCCTCACGCTTTACATAATTAAAGAAGGTTGGTTTTTTCCCTCCGGTAGCAAAGAACTAGTCACGTATAGTATTTTTTGAAGTAAAAGGTCCAACTTTTTAAATAACATCTGTTCTTATGCCCTTTCCTAAATATAACTAGTGTTTACTTTCCGTTGGTCCTTAGTTGTATACCATTCACGCTGAATTTTAATTTCCGACATATGGGGTTAGAAAGAGTCCCCCCCACCCGCACCCTGCTCTAGCTTTTTCCCCTAAGTTTAAATATATATGTGTCTGTGCTAACAAACTAATGGTGCAATTAAAAAATAAAACTCTAGAATCGTGAACTGCCCTAACTTTTCTGTTTCTTCACTGGAGCATTCTAAAGTTCACTTATGTGGACTTTCACTATTTCCATCTGTTGAGTTTAATAGCAAATTGTGACCCTCACAACCATTTTAGGGCCTTTTGTGTTCTTATCTGTGCATTTCAATACCTTCTGGGGAAGTGCCTTTAGGTTTCACTACATATGCAAAAAGCCCAGCTTGAAATTTTTGACACCCCCCTCTCCATTTGTTGGTGGATCCCTGTTTTCTATTGTCTGGTTGTTGATGTTGGCAAAGTCATTTGTTTAAAGATGCCTGGGATACTATGGCTAATTCTTTATTGGAATGAAATCCGAAAATATCCCAGAGTATTTTAAATATTAATGCATGCTGTTGAAACTGTGACATATTTGCATAGTTTTATTTCCCCATCATAAGGTGGACTATATTTTAAAGGTACTAGATCGTAATAGTCACCAGAAGCCAATTAAAGCCGCTAGGATTCTACCAGAAACCTGTGTGGCTGTATAAATAATTGATATCTGGAACTAAAGCGGCCGCGCTGTGCCAAGGGCCCTGCCGAACACGGCCGGCGGCGTCAGCAGACCCTGGGCTTCCGTGCACTGGGGGCAACTCCTGGGCATCGTGTCGCCTGGGCTTTAAAAACTTGACAATAAGGCTACACACAAACAGATTTTTAAAAAACATCTCCTTTGCCTATGGCTAGAGAGGAATAGTTGACAGTATTTTCAGGTGTTTGAGCTTCTTAGAGAAAAAGAACAATACCCAGACTCCTCATGAGCTAGGTGTGAACAGAATAAATTGAGGCACTGTCCCGACCCATCCAGCTTTTTAAAAAATGATATGATTAAAAAGGACATCTGAGAACAAATTTATGAAGTTGTTATGGCAACTGAAACACTTGGGTTGAAATGTGTGTATCTGAAACATGAAAGATTGTAGGAAGCCGAGAAATAAGCACGGCATTATATTTGGGAAAGGCGATTGAACAGTGGTAGCCAAATATTATTCCTCTGTTGGTCATCATTCAGGGTTACTGCCTTGATTTCCACTTTTTAAAACGTGTGGTGATTGATGCTTTCCCAAACTGTGTCGCCCGAAGTCACTATGCCTTGTACCAGCGTTTGCTCATTGGTCGTTTGACCTGTTGAGAACACACTCTCCTCATTGCGTTCAGTGTGGAGATTGTCATTCAGAGCTGCCTCAGCATTTGCCCATAAGTTTACATTTCTCTCTGTTCTCCTATTAATGTCCTTGTTTGTGAATGGTCTCTATGGTCTTTTTATTCACTATCTCTCCCAGCCCAAGCCCACCAACAAACAGTAGCATTCAAAAGAGTGAAAATATTTAAACATTCCCTAGAATTCCCGACTCTCTTCTAAAAGCTGTATATTCCTTCTACATAACTTGTTTTTATCTTAATTTCTTATGCTTTTTTATTTTCCTCTCCAATGCCAGCAAGAGTATTAAATAATTTCTTTTAAATCACAGGCAAAGGTTTTAAAAATTAACACCTACAAATTTGTATTAGAAAAAAAAATGTGTTAGAAAATCAGTACTTTTTAAACCACATCCAGAACGCTTCAAATTTTTTTTGGTCATTAGGATTTCAGACGTATACACTGTCCAGAAAATTGTTTTTAAAATATTATGGATTCCTTGCAACATATTTGGATTTTTTGCTTTAAAGGAAAAGATAGTTCAGTGTCAGTTATAATAATTTTAGTAGACTATCTCATAAGAAATATACTATTTTAATTTTAAAAAGGTTTGACACTGAGAAATACATTTACACTGAAAAATTCAAATAAAATTTCTTCTTTATAAACATTGATTGTTGAATGTTGGTTGCTAGTTATTTGGTCTCCTTGATTTTAAGCATACTACTTTCTACTTTGAATAGTCTTAATTCCTAAAATAAGGCTAATTTTCCCTGAATGAAGCAAAAGGGGAAAAAATAAAATAATTTTTAGAAAATTGTATTTTCTTTAAGTCAGGAGTTGGAACTCTTTACTCATTGAAATTACTCAACATTTAGTTGGGTATGAGAGTGTAATATAAAAGCTGCCCTTATAACTGGAGTGTTTTCCTCATCTTTAAAGATTGAGATCTAAACATTTTTCTGTTCTATTGCAAAATTAACTGCCGTTAGTCTGTCAGATTATTTATTTAAAATATTTAAAACTGTGCATTTATGTGTTTTTAAATCCATTTTTGCATATGCACATGGAATTGATTCTATTTTGATATAACTCCCTTGTTCGAAAATTTATAGATCAAAAATGGTATCAAAAAGTTTCAAGAGTATTAAACATAATAAGTTAGAGTCTTTGCACATATTTTACGGTAATAAATTTCCTTTTTCCTTTTTCTAGTTTTTCCACTTTAAGAATTAAAAAAAAATGTATGATTTTGATGTTTCCAAAGTGGATACTATTTTATTTCAGGTGGGTCGTTTAATAGTTTGTTGATGTTTTCGAGGTCTCTAAACAAAGTCTGATGTGTTAACAGTCTTATTAACGATGTTAAAATAGAATTAACAGCTTGTGGATGCCTCCAGAGCACAATAGCCTGTCAACCTCTCCTGCCCTCTTATAAATTGTACCCCTGCTGTCTTCCCTTTGTTTCATGCCCAATCAGCAAACTAAACTTTTGTAGAGAGAGAACGCAGTTCAAGTGTTTCTTCTGCAGCTGAAGGGAGGAGCTAATGTGGAATTTACTGGGAGACCAATCAGTGCTGGAGGGAAGAATGACCCCAAATCGGGAAGAAGGACTTTGTTGACCTGCTTGGCTCCCTGACCTTTCCTTGCTTTTCTGTCGCTATAAAGCGGTTTACTCTGGTTGTCGCATACTTTATGATGCATTTATTAAAGCCACAGAAGTTTTAGGAGTTTGGGATTATATAAGATCCATCTCAGCACAGATATAATTGTGCTGTGTGATCATTAGTAATTTGACTAGATGTTAGCACTCAAAATCATTTTTTTTAAAAATCTGACACAATGAGGTTTTTTTTTAAAGGGGTGGGGGAAATAAAATTTCATCAATTATCTTGAGCCAGAATTGATTCTTAACCTTTTCTAGTATCTCTTCCCTATAGCTACTTTAATGGAGAGAGAATCAGATTAGCTGCTGATGTTAGACCATTGGTCTTATTTTGTTGAATTTATGCTTTGGAAAAAAAATAGATTTATATCTTTTAAGTCTTTAAAACATTCTTTGTCATGCAGTGGTCATAATGAGTCAAAAATAAAGATTATTAAGAGGTTTTTGTTTTCATTGGTATTGCTAATTTAACAACTTGTCAATTTAAAAGTACAGATTTATGGGCTAACCTGACAAATAGATAATACCATCTTATCCTTTGCCACAATCTGATCTAATAACTTATAAAGTATAGCACATTTATAAAATATTTCCTGAGGTGAGGGAGAATAAGGCGTTATTGAGAGTTGAGTATTTTTTAGATTGCACAAGCATTTTCCTTGTCATTTATTGGCATTATTCTCTCTTTTAATATGTTTTGTTTGTTTGTTTATATTTACTTTTAAACGGGCCACTGTTAAGTGGCTCAGAATCCAGTGTTGAGATACAAGATGGTCACTGTTGATACAAAGTAAAAACATCACCCTGGATGCAGGACACTGAACATTTTCTTTAAACCAAGGTTAAATAAAATTATTCAAATGAGTCCAGATACCGGGAATGAGATACAGTTAAATGAACTATGGTTTCAAAATATTATTTTGTCAAGGAGTATTCTAGAATGAAAACAGGGCAGTGCAAGATTGTTACTTGTCTTAGCTCATCTAGTGTGACTTAGGTGAGCCCCAAGGGGAATATTCTCTTATACTTTATAAACCCTAGAGATATGCATCCATTGATTGAGCAGTGTATGAAACTAGAGCAAAAAGGGCCTCATTTGATACTAGCCACATGCACCAGTGTAAATAATGACATGTTCTGGTTGGCATCTTTTAAATGTGCGCTACTTCATTTGGGTCATTTTACCTGACTAAGGAAGAATGTCTCTGTGGTATTTCTCCCACGACTGTACCTACTTGTCATTTTTACCCGAAGCACTCGTTGCTGCCCAGCCCCTATCCTATGGCCTAGTGTGTTCTCACCTTCCCCTGCTGGACAGCAAAACCATCTCGCAAGCAAGTATACTGACCTCTTTTTTGTGCGCCTGCAGAATGAGCACTCCAGGCCTAGGGATGTGGGCACCACACTGCCATGGAGACCAAATATCAGTAATGTGGCCACCTGATAGTATATGTCTATGTGACTTGGAGATGCTAAGAAAGCCAAAGGGATTAGTAACAAACAAAGAAAGCTTGTCACCTTTGTGCAGAAGCCAGCTGGCATCTCACAAGGACAACCTGAGCTGCTCCATGTCACTAAAACTGGCTTCTGATGGATCCCATTTGCTGCTGTTATTCCAGGAGCATCTGCAGGGTTAGTCCCCATAGGGTAGGGGGAAGAGTAAACTGGGAGCCCAATCCTGTGACCCATTTCTTTGTTTCAGGTGATGCAGGGAAAGATGAGACTTAAAATTTAATGAAATTTTTCTTCTTAAAGACTTTGTGGATAGCATTTATCCTCCAAAAGTTCTTTCTCTTTTTGTGATTGATTTTATAAACTTGAAAGAAAAAAAGAAAAAGTCCCAGCATTTGCCTTAGTCAGTGATCTAAGTGGATTATAACTCTGGATTACTGACATTTACTGAGGTAATCAGGGTCATAGACATGGAGCTGATTCGACTCTGGGACCAGTTCTCTGGGACAGAAGTTTCCCCATGCTCTTAAATTCTGAATTGGCCACAGGAACTGTTAGGAAATTAAAATATTCAGATAAAGTTTCTGATAATTTGACTCTTCTGCATTTTAAAACTTGTCAAATACAGAAATAATTTTTCTCTGAAACTTTTGAATTCCCAGAAGTGGATACTTTAAAGCCAATTGTGAAATGCTGCTTTAGAAGAAATCCTTATATACATACTTCTCTATTTAATCAGAAGGGAGATTTGGAAAACGAATGTTTTATTTCTCAGTAGTTTTTGTTTCATAAGAATGTGAAGTTATTGTTGTTATGATTACTAATGATACCTTACATTTGCACAGCACTTTATAATTTTTAATGTACTTTTACAAACATTATTAACTATAATCCTTGAAAGAGTTCTACAGGAAGATATTATTATCCTGGTTTTATAGATGAGGTAACAATAAATGGACGTACTCATAACACGACACATAGTGCCAACTTATTTTTCCAGAGAATTCTGTTTTTTTTTAGAAAATGTATTTGGCATGTAAAATGGTTAGAAAAATCTAGGACTGAGGTTATTTTGGTTCCACATAATAACTGTAAAAGATGACAAAAAAACAGGAATGAAATCATGTGATAATATTCCATCACCCTTTAATGCAGAATTACATGAATTTTGGCCTGATGATTACTACATTTTCATGTGTTTCATGTGTAAAATACCATAATATGCTACATAATTATAGCATAATAATAAAATAGAAAAATTTCCCCTCGTATTTTTAAAGATAGAAATTATATTCACCATATCAGAGCAGAAGAATGTTTCCTAATAATGGGTATTCTGTCTTATAGTTAAAAATATGGGGTTTTTTTCTTACGAAATCTCAAAATAGGCAAAATATATTTACTTATAAAAAATTGTTTGTTTTTTTTTCTCTCACTTGTTAAAAGCTAGGTAGCCAAAGTATTTGTTTTGGGGCAATTTACTGCTACCGTTCAGAAACAACTACATTACTGAGCACAGGAAAATCTGATTAGTGTTTCTAAGAATTATTATAGCACAGCAAGACAGGGAAGCAGTCCAAGTGCTAAATGTTAGAAACAGTTTATAAAAGCCAGGAAAAGACTTTCTTTACTTGTTAAAAAAAAAAGAGAGGTACACGTTTCTTAAAAATAGTTAAAATTGTCAAAGTGATAGTCTTGACTACTTTTCATTATAATTCTTCCATATTATTTTCATAAAAATATTTTGGTTAAGGGGAACAGAGGAGGAAGAACTAAAATGAGAAAGAAAACAAAAATTTTTCCTATTTTACGAACTCCAAAATCTTATCAATATAGTTTTCAGTGGGAAAAAAATTATTAAAGTAAACTTTCATATAGTAACCCTAAGAAAAGTCTCCACATATTTAAGTCCAAAGATTTAAAAAAAAAAAACAACTCTGGGGAAATAATCATTTTATGAATAAACGTCTATTTAGAATCTCACTAGGTCTGCTTGTAGAATCAAATCAAGCTTCATTTCTATCTTTGTGATAATCAAGCATACATTTTGCATTCTAGAAGGAGGAAACAACTAATAGTATTATATGTCTGAGGTTTTCTTTAAACAACTCTAACATCAAAATGGCCAAACTGTTGGACTGATTCATGTTGGACAAAACAGATGGGATTCCCAGATCGTGCACCGTTCAGCCGTTTGATGGAATTCGCGCCACCCTGACCAGCGAGCCCAGATGGCGCTTAAATCTGTCACTCTTTAACGACCCTACTGTTTTTAAAAAATATTTTTATATTTGAGCCCATTCAGTTAATCTGAGAGATTAATCATTTCCAAGATATGTCTGGGGAGGGATTTACTGCTGGTTTCATTTAGAGGAGCTGAGGATGAGAAGAATGAAGAGACCTCCCAAACGCAGGTCTACCTGCTAGAAGGAACATGGGGCAGGAGGCCTGCTGGTTCTTGGGCATTGGAACGTTTTCTGGGCAGCAAAGCCGAGAAGGCCACATGGAGAGTAGTAGCAATAGGGGATAAGGGAAGAAGGGACGGACATTTGGGAAAGGTCTGGAGGTGGGTGGAGGTAAATAGATTTCTCTCAGAGAAACTATTGCATTGCCAAGTTAAACCCAGCAAGAGGCTGAGTGCTGACTGACCACACCAGAGCGGCTTTCAGCAGTCTGACCCTCACCACATCGCGATGACCGTGGTGGGTATGACACCTGGAGCAGACCCCAGAGATTGGGTCTGACATGATAAGACTCTGAGATGGTTCTAGAAAGAACCTGTTCTGTGCCAGAACTTTACTCACCTCACAGAGCTTTTCCCTGAAGGTTTTTTTTTTTTTTTTCCTTATTATTTTGAGTCAGTCTACTGAAATGCTTCAGTGATTTAGGGCATGAGATACTGGCCAGCTCCTCCCTCCAAAATCTCTAACCTTGGAGACGTTTGCAGAGTGTCTGTCTTGGAATTGCTTTCTATTCCTGCTGGGACAGGAAAGGAAAAAATGAATGATTTTTCATTATGTAGACTCCTTTTTTTTTTTTTTTTGCATTTGAATCAGATATAGCAGGTGTCAAAATATGCTGCAGAATTTACACTATCAATGTGAAAATTTCCACTGACCCAAAAAGCCACTAGGAACGGGCATATCCACGTACTTTAACAAAATTTAAAATGCCTTGCTGACTTTAAAGATGTTCTCGGTGGTATTTGGGCTATTCGGTGGTGGTATTTCTGTTTGTCTGATGCTGCTGCCCATACTTGGTGGTCTCACAGAAGGCACACTGATGCGTTGCACCTTTGCGTGTGGCAGAGCACGCGGGGATGGTGTTCCAATGTCTTGGGCCCCACCTGAGTGCCTGCACACTGAAGGCATGTTGGAATTCTTTTTTGGAGAATATCCAACCTAAAATAAAAGACATCATGTAGACTCAAAAGTGAACAGAGAAGCAAGGTGGTTGTGAGGTTCTTTTGGAAGCTTTAGAATTCTGGGGGTCTCATGGAATCAGGGTCTGTCAGAAATCACCGCTCTACTAGGATTTGGTGGGAGCTGACACTTGTAACTAATCCCCGACATGTAACCATTCCTTGAGGATAAAGCTAGGTACATTCTGAACAGAATGGAAGAACATCGAGCACATAATATGTTGTTTTCATTGTAAATGTACCGTAAGCATGCCCCTCTCACTGTTTCTCCCTCTCCCTCTCTTTCTCTTTCACTGTCTTTTTCTCTTTCTCCCTCTCTCTCACACGCACAGCCAGATTATGGAAAGGATTGCAGTGTATTTCGGGGTAAAGGATACTGCTGCTGGAAGAGTGGAGAGGCCACCTTGCATCTAATTCTGTAATAAGCTGAAGATTCGATGATAGTAAGACACAATTTTCTGTGTATGTGTGTTGTCTGTTGGCCTCAATTTCCTAGGTAGTCTTTGGGTGTTTATAGAATAAAATTGAACATTTTAGTGGGAGCAACTAACATCCACTTTAAAAATCATTTTTATGAAATCATATAGTGTATTTGGTATTATCTAAAAAACTTTCTTACCTTTTTGACTGGAACAGATACTCCTAATAAACATTGTCTTTTAAATTTTACCAGTTAACTCATTTCATTCTCACCTCATTTTTTTCTACGAAAAAAAGTCCCTAATAATCTAGTTGGCAAATGGTCTGTTTCAGGACAAAAGGGTATATGTATTTGAAGAATTCTGTGGCTACCCGAGAAGTCTTCACCCATCATTTTTTATGAATGCTTGCTAAACAATTAAGTATGAAAAGAAGAGGAGCAAAAATAAACCTTCATCATCAATCAACTGTTGGTCATTTGGACTACACAAATTTGTTCTGGTACATGAAAGAAAGGGAAAAAGTGCACATTCTCTATTGCTTGTGTCTAAACTTCTTCCCTGGGCATGAGGCTGGTCTCGGAACCCTAGCTGGGCTTCGGGCTTCCGGAGCTGAGGTGGCCTGGCCAAGTCCATGCCCGGTACTGGAGCTAATCCAAGAAAAAGGGTTAAGGGACATAGCTAAAGCCAAAGGCCATGGTAGAGTTGAATCACGGTGCTAATGTAGATGAAGAGTTGGAGGGACTCAAGCCGGGTTCAAAGCGACCAAGGAGTCGGGCATCCCGGGTCAGGGAGGAAGGCAGGAGATGAAGCCCCCAGACGTGTCCTCGGTCTCCAGGCAGAACCACTGATGCTTTTATCGAGCCTCAGCCTCAAAAAGGGAGTGAGGAGTTAAGGGCCCCAAGCTACTGTGAAGAACATGTGTGTTGGGTTGTCTCGTTTTCCTTTCAGAGCCTTGTCTAGCCATTTGCAAACGTCCACAGACTCTTTTCACAGAATCCTTTTAGAGTCGGGTTTGGGAGGAGGTCATAAGCCTTAAAAAAGTTGGATATTCCCAGGTACCTTAGCTTTCCAAGTAGGAAATGTAACGTTGAGTGGGGGTTTCAAATTATTGTTTCATTTTCTTCACCTCTGAAAGAGTTCCGAGTTCACTGAGAGCCTGCCTTCAATTGCATGGATATTATAAAGTTTCTTTTTCACTTCCCATAAAGATCCCTATTTTTAGCTTTTAAGAGCTGTTACAACTGCGAGAGAAATGGTATTCTGCACCCCACACAGTTATACATCTCAGGATTAGAGACAGAGTTCCTGGAACTGCAAGACAAGTTTGGTATTAGTCAATCTGTTAAGTTTCCTTACAGACATATTTTCTCATTCTATTATTTAATTTTAGTAAAAGGTCTATTAGAAATTTCGTGTATAAATAATACTTAAAAATATCCCACTATCCAAATTATTTCACGTGGAATTTCCCATGGTAGTCTATAATTTCCTGAAACTTAACTTTTTTTTTGCAATTTCTAGACACATGCTCTAAAAACAGGCATGCATCTGCCCCATCCTTAATGGGACCCTATCTGCACCTTTCTTCAACTATTTAAATAAAAGACAAGGATGTTCGAACGTTTCACATATGTGAAAATATCCTCTATTACTGACTTTCTGGAATTGTACAGTTTGTTTTTGGCCAAAACAATAGCAAAAGCAAAAACAAACCCTGGTTAATTGCAAAATCAACCCACTGATCTCATCTAGACCGTGGTCCCTTTTTAACATTCAACCCTCAATCCACCTGTGGGAATGTAGTCCATCTCCACTCATTGGGGATGCTGGGCTGTGAAAATCTCAATATTTTCATTGCTTTTCATCTCATTCTTGCTTCATCATTCTTGGAAAAATGGATTAAGGGAGCCATTCTTCAAACAGCAAGCCAGAGAATCAGATCATGTCACTTCTCTGCTTATAATCTTTCCCATTGAACTTAGAATGAAATGCAGTCTTCACCATGGTCTGCAAGGCCCTGCATTTTTGGCTCCCGCTGACCTCTCCAACTTTATCTTCTATCCCTCTCCCCCACGCTCACTCTCCTGAAGCCACACTGGTCTCCTTTCAGCACCCCTAATGTGCGGCGAGCTATTTCCTACCTCGCGTTCTTCGCACTAGCTGGTCCCTCTGCTTATTTCCTGGCTCCTTTTCATAATGAGGTCCTGAAATCCCTCCCTACACTATTTTAGATCTTTTTCTTTGGGAATTTCTTTAGTCTTAATCAGAAAACGCCATAACAATAAATTTTTGAATATATAAAATCTTGACTTAGGGCAGAGCTTTCACATTGGAAAATTTCATATAACATTTCTAAAATGACATTGTGAATAAGATCAATGTGTTTTCATTTCTAAACCCAGCAATGCATTTTGCTTACAAGAAGACCAACGTTGTACACAAGATAGGCAGGTCACTTTAACTTTTCTCCTTTGTAGCATGGACTATTTTCAGATTCTCTATTTAAAGCCCATCTCTACATTGTCATTGCAGAGAGAAGCATCACCAAAGAACTGTGAACATCTTGAAGGTCACTTGAGTCTGAGAGATATCTGTATAATCTGTTATTTCCTCTCTGCTCCAAATGTGGATACTTAAGCTCTTGGGAAATCTAGAGCACATTCTCTTCTTTACCTGCAAATTTTCATGTGCTAGAAGAGTGTAAATATCTCAACATCCACAATTTTACTGTAAGACTCATGGAGTTGAGTGAGTCTCCTCTGTGTCACCTAGCATGTTTCAGGGCTGTCATACATAAGAACAGCAGCAATAACTATACCTCAACTTTCTTCACTGTTCCTTTTGTTTAAAAATCTGCGTAGCAAAATTTTATGCCCTTAACTCATAAAGTAGCCATTAAACAAATGTTGGCAGGTGATGGGTCCAGTGAGATTTCAGCAGTCATTTATTCATCCAGCAAATATATTGAGGAACTACTGTGTCCTAGGCATTTGAGATCTATCATTTGAACATAACAAAGATCTACCACCCTGGACCTTACATTTCAGCAGCCTGACAATAAACCACGGAGATAATAAATAAGTAGGACATGGATAATTTTAGAAGAGATAAAAGAAAAGGTGCAGCAGGGGAAGGAAATGGGTGAAAATCATATATCAAAATGGTATGGGAATGGCAATTGTGTCAGATGCTGCTGGTGGGTCAAGTAATTTGGGAATTGAGAATTGGCTACTGGATTTAGCAACGTGGGTCTCATTGGTGGCTTCAACAAGAGCAGATCTGGAGGAAGTATGGGTTTTTAAAAAATTTCTTTCAGGGGAGGACAAAGTTTAAATAAAATTATTTGGAGCACTCATCAATCTGTATGGTTGACACTGCAGCTTACACTGGAACACACATTAAAGGGACCAAACATGTAAGTGATCTCTACTTTTTCAAGTATATGTACAACAACTTTATTGAAATATAATTTATATATCATACAATACACCCACTTAAAGTGTGAAATTCAGTGGTTTTCAGTCTATTCACAGAGTTGTACAACTACCACCACAATCAATTTTAAAACATTTCATCACCCCAAAAGGAAACCTCATACTCATTAGCAGTCATTGCCCCCCCAAACTCACCAGCCCTAGGCATCCACTAATCTGCTTTCTGTTCTTATACATTTGCCTATTCTGGTTATTTCATATAAATGGAATCATATCATATGGTCTTTTGTGACTGGCTTCTTTCCCTTAGTGTTATGTTTTCAAGGTTCACCCATATTCAAGCATATATTAGTACTTTATTCTTTCTTATGGCTGAATAATGTTACACCGTATAGTATTATCACATTTATCTGTTGATCAGTTGATAGACATTTGAGTTATTTCTGCTTTGTTTTTAGCTATTATGAGTAATACTGCTATGAACATTTATACATAAGTTTCTATGTGGATGTATGTTTTTAGGGTATATACTTAGGAGTGGAGTTAGATTTCTGCTTTCTTGCTAGTATTACCAAATAGCCTATGTCATTATTGCCAAAATTTCAGGGCTAGAGGTCAAAAAATGAGACAAAGTTGAAAAGTAGGACCTAGAACACATGTTGTCCTTTTTTCTTTCCCATGTCCCTAGGTTCCTAGAGCCATTTCAGCCATAGTTACTGTTGAGTTACTGAAGTGCTAAATGAATAGAGATATATAGAGAGAGATCTATAGATATATATATCTATATATTGCTTCTGTTTTGGAGCACAAAACCATAGTAAGCCACATCAAAAAGTGCAAAGAGTGAGGGAGAGAATCCATCTACGTGCACTTGCTTATGGAAAAGTAAGGTTATTTTAGATCCAAGTCATTGTGTACTTTTAGCTGCATAAAAATCTTCAAGCAAATCTTCTTATGGTATCTCCAAAATGAAGATGCCAGGAAAGGCAGGCAAACACATTGATTTCGATGGGTGGGGGAGGGAAAGACTTGTAATTGCCTGTCAGTCCTTGGATTTACTTCCGGAGAGCACCAATTTAAAATCTCAAACATGAGGCTTTTTCAGTAGGATTATATTAATATGAAAGAGTTTTATCAAGTATGATATGATCGCGCGCGCGCGCGCGTTTGTGTGTGTGTGTGTGTGTGTGTGTGTGTGTGTGTGTGTGTGTGGTTTTAAACATTTCTATAATGAGTTCCCAAGTGCTTTTTTGGCCGTGGTTATTAAAGCTTGTGTGTTTGCGATTTATTTGGCAAAATGCCTTTAGTGAAGAAAGAATATAGTGTTCTCTTGGTTCTTTGCCCAAAGTAATTTTGGAGAAGTCTGTGACTGTGTTTAGTTCATGTCATTCATTGGAGACAAGTGATTGTAATTACATTTGATCACAATCAGTTTACAGTTGTTTTATCATGTTTTCATACTGAATATCTACTCAGACATCATAGCAAAACTTAATGGCTACTGTTTTATTTGTACATAAAATGTTTTATAGCCTTTTTTTTCGCAGTACACATCGGGTTTCAATCATCACTGCTACATAGTGAGAGGAAAGCGATGGATAAAGAACTATCAAAAATCCTTAACTACATAAAATTTTATTTCAGGTCACCTTGCCATAAAAGATATTGAATGTATTTTGTGGCTTCCCCCACCCCCCGCTGTCCCAACATGTTAACCATTGTAGAAGGCTTACAATATTTGGAGGAAACCATATGAAATGTGGAACTTAATTCATCTAAGATGGTTTACACTTGCATTTGTTTTCCATTGGAAATGGGGATACCAATATTTTGAATGGCTCCTAGGTAATGGAGTAAAAGACAACTATTGTTATTTTGGGGATATAAAAGCGGGTTATCTTCTTAACTGTAAAGCTAAACATTTTGTCATCGTTTCCGAAAGTCTGCTCTAACATCTGTGCTGTGGGGCTGCCTTACATTCCAGGATGTTATTTACAGCTACCAAATGCTGGAGGCTCTCATGTGTCAGACAGTCCCTGATTTGCTGGTTGTGGAAGCCTCGTCTCACCAGTGAATTTAGGTAAATTCACTAGTTATCTCCCAAGTGCCAATTTTCACCATTCCTTATTTTCCCCAAAAGACTGGTCCGCAGCCCTTCTGAAAACTGCTGTTGGTCTGTCTGAGCCTTCGTGGTTGAAGAAGCTCCTGTTAGAAAAGTGTAATTAATGGGAAACTTTGACATCCAGCTGAGAAAATTAGTTTGCATCAAAAAAGGCAAGATAGAGGATTAAAGAAATTTTAGTCCTAATCTAATTAACACCAATTAAAAGATGCAGATGAATTTGCACCAACAAATTGTTAATTATGCACCAATTTGCCTTTTCTACGACCAAACCAAAATTAGGAAAATATTATTATCTTTTTTGTTTCAGAGACTTTAGAGTGGGTTTGTTACAATCATCTTTTAATATAATTAAAGAAAAGGTAGGTGGTAAGAGTTAGTGTGAAATATTTCACTCTCCTGATACTTTCATGTAGGTTAACTCTTTAAAAATGGAAAGTACGGGATAATTCTCTTAGCATTCATTCACTTATCAGACATTTAATAAGGACCTACTACGTGCTGGCTCCTTGCTCCATGCAGTGAAAAACAACATGGGTGCCGCAATTGTTTTTTCTCATTCAGAATATTTTAACTCTTTGTATTGCTGATCTACTGCTCCTTAGAAAAAAGCCTTGTGACCCGAATTGTCCAGCTAATTGTCCAACAAGTATCCACTCTGCCCTGGATACTTGTTATAAAGAGAGAACTGAACTCTTTTTAGGCCTTGAGAAGTGTTCTTCGATGTCCCAGAACTCCTCTTTAACAGAGTGGCCTTTTGGGCTATTCTGCTCATATTTTCCTCACTTGGCGGATCTGTGTTTCTGCTTTCCAGAGTGTTACTCAGATGTTCACTGTGCTGGGACTGTCTTTTTTACCTTTTGAATCACTCTTATAGCTCCTCAGATGGTGATCTGAGTAATTGTGTAGGGGGTGGCGAAGCACAGACCTATTATATCTGCAAATGACACATCTGTCCAAGTGTCATGTAATGAGTAACCACAACCCACTTTATATAAACCATATTTCTTCTGTTTCCAAAATGGGAGAGGGAGGGGAGCATATCTGCTAGAAACCAAGAGAAAAGCATATCCATGATTTTTCCTAGCCATTAATTATATACAAAATTTAACAGCTGCCTTCAGATTTCCAAGTACCTATTATTAAACTTCAATCAAAGAAGGTGTTTGGCAACTAGGTCCTGGTGTCAGAAATAGCATTCTAAAGAGCCATGTACTAGATTACTCTCTAGTGTGTATACTTAGAATTTAAATAGCAATATCTAAATGACTATGTTTTATTCTTGGGACAGTAGTTAATGTAAAAATTTAGGATACTCAGTTTGCAGTTTTCAGTAGTTGCGCCGGAAACTTTTTCTTTTAAGTTACTTATTTATTTATTTTTTATGGCGACATTAGTTAACGAAATCTGATGTTTCAACTGTATATTTTAACAGTAAGGCATGTATATGTGTGTGTGTGTGTGTGTGTGTGTGTGTGTGTGTGTGTGTGTGTGTGTATTTGCATTGTGTGTTCACCTCCCATAGTTAGATTTCTTTCTGTCACTACATATTTGACTCCTTTTACCCCATCTACCTCCCTCCTCCCCACTCCCTTCTGGTAACCACTAGTCTATTGTCCATGTCCATGAGTCTGTTTGTTTGTCCTGTTTGTTTGTTGTTTTTAGGTTTATATCCCACATATAAGTAATATCATGCATTCACAACTTTGGCTGAAAGCAAACTGTGATAAAGTAGCTTCTACTAGCTGGTGTTTTCATGGGTAATAGCAGTTGGAAATTGGGAGAATTTCAAAATGGCAGTGTGTGACAACAAATGTAAGGCATTCTTTAAAATCCATGTCTTCTTCCACACATTCACGAAAGAATATATGATTTCTATTGCACCCATTGTACTTTGTGCTCATGCCTGTAGATGTCTACGGACACAGCGTACTCTTCCATGAAAACATATTCACATTTCATAGATTCCATGTGAAATGCCTTGTGCACCAAGTTAGAAGGTGAGTAATGTAGCCTGATGAAATGGCATTAGTAGGGTTAAGGTAACAGTTGCTGACTGATACTCCTGTTGCATTAAAATAGAAGAATGATATCTAAGTTGACCAAGTATTATAAAAGGCAATTTTGTATGAGGCCTCCAGAAATAACTGATAAGGCCTGGTCAGCTAACAGACCAAAACTCTCACCCCCAATCCAAAACCTAGGGTTTTGTCACTATTAGTAGAAAAGCTTTTTGTTTCATACCTAAGTAAGACCTTGAGTTATCCAATATGTTTCTGTTATTGAGTAATGATGATTCCACCAGGGTAGAATTAGAATTTGGAGTGTATTCTCCGTTGCTACTACTACAGGTCCATGGGTACCTGTGCTCTACTTCTAACTTTCCCTCTGACCAGCAGCACAGATATGGGATGGCCACAGAGAATACGGCTTCAGTGTGTGATTGCTTCTGTTTCTCTTACTAGCCTGAAACCTTAGTCATGTTGGCATCAGGCTTGAACCAAATAAACAGCTTAGTCATGAAAACGCATCACATGTTTCATGATGTTTTACTGTGGCCTATCCTACATGCTCTTATTCCATTAAAGGAAGGGAAAAAATTCTATTTTTTTTCTATATATTTTAACTTTCCCTGTGATTATTTTCGACCAGAGCCATAACATCAGAAGATTTTGAGGGGAGTTGTTTGTCTGTGAATAGTGTCTTTAAGAAGGATGTAGTTTCATGATTTACAAAGTCTAAAGGGGCATGGAAACTAAATGCAATGAATTATTTGGGATTGGATCATGGACCAGAAAAAAAAGACCATAAATCACATTATCGAAACAATTGATGAAATTTGAAAAAGGTGTATAGATCAGGTAACAGCATTGTATCAGTGTTATATTTCCTGATTTTGATCTTTGTAGTATGGTTGTACAGGAGAGTGTGCCCTTTGGGGAAGTATTTAGGGGTAAAGGGGCACAATGAATACATCTTATGAATGGTTCAGGAGAAAAAAATAAACATCTGTATAATTTATGAACATCAATTAATAAATCAATAGAGGGCAGTAATGATAGACCAAATGTAGTAAAATGTTAACAGCTGGCGAATCTGGGTAAAAGGTATTCAGGAGTTTTTAATGCTACCCTTGCAGATTTTGTTAGTTTGAAATTATTTAAAATTAAAAAAAAACACTTAAAGTAGAAATGCTAGGTTCTTTCTCCAGGTTCATAAACTGTCGTGTGCATGATTTCGGAAAGAAGTCAGAGGTTCAACTACTCCTACTACAGGGACTCTCAGACAGATGCTGCCACTGCATCACACGGAGAGGGTCAGTCCTACTGGCTCAGCTAGTCAGAACGGATTCTTAGTATGAACGTTTACCAGGGCAGGCTGGTTATGTTCAGCAGTTTAATGTATTTTTTCAAAATCTACCTGCCTGGTGGAACAGCTCCGAGTTTACAGATAACGAGATAAAATGATCCCCAGTCCATTTATTTCTTGCGCACACCTCCCTTGTAAGATTGAGCCATGGGTTTAAATGAACATGAGAACTGAAGTTCACTGTATTGTATGTTCCCTTTCAGACAGGACTTCACAAAGACCCTCTTTTATAAAGAAAAACAACCAGCCAATAAAACAGTATTAGAGTACATTATATGTGTGACCAATCATTTTACAAAACCTGATGTAAGCCTTTGGGCATAATTGGAGTTCTTAGCAAAATACTTTGGTTTTAATATTTCTATGACCCTCTAAGGGGGACTTAGCAATTACTCTTAAATTTTCAAAGTGGTACGTGGAGTTTTAGCTGTGTGACTTCCATTAAAGCCCATAGGAGTCTTGTTGCTAAAACATCACACAACTCATGAAAATGTGCTCCTTCTTGTGAAATTGTTAGAAGTAATGGGTATGTAAGTGTAGCCCGGTTTTCCTGGTATATTTACAACCTTTCTACACTTGTTTCAAATTTTATACTTTTATAAAAACTCTACAGTTCTATAGGAATTGAGGAAAAGCCTATTATGTGTATTCAAAAATGAAAGGTAGAAAAATATAGTAGAACCGATAAAAAGTAAGTTCTAAAATAATTCAAGAAAATCTAAACGTTTAAAAATATTTATCTTCTTTATTTTGAAATTAATATTTCAACTTCCAGATTTTTAAAGTATGCCTTAAAGTAATACCATTTTTAAAAAATGACATTTAAGGACAAACTTTCAGTATAATCACATACAAGATTTTTGGATTTTCAACTGCCTCTTCTACCGAAACCTACATAACTTAAGCATCATTTGAGCAAAACTTTGCTCCTTCAAATGGGGGCGGGGCAGGGGGCGCACTGTCTTCCCAAGGGATAAGCCTTGAGGTTTGGTGAATCTCCTCTCTGCCAGTAACCTTATACACATGCTCAGCTCAGTGGCCTGGCACAGCATCAGCTGGTGGCCTTGCTGATGATTCACCCCAGTCTCTCAGGGCGCACCCCATTTCCTCTCAGGGCAGAAACATCTCAGACAGAGTTCTGTTTTCTCAGCCCTTCGGGAGACACTCGAGACCAGGAACTGACCTCAGAAATAACTTTATTTGTTTCAGTACATTCAGAGAGAGAAAGAGAAAGAGGTTGGGTAGAAGGGGAAGTGGGGGAACTCAATGACTACTTCTTGAGTTAATTCCTGTTGGCTCAGTTTCAGTGGTACTATGTTTTGCTGTAGATTTTTTTTTTTTACTAAGCAGTATTATCATTTTTATTCATTATTGAATCTCAAGAAGATGCTATAGGCATTGTTTTCTCTTGAAATCTCTACTAATGTCTGGATAGTAGATTTTAGGATCGGTTTTTAAAAATAGAGAATTTGACGTAGGACCAAATTTTCTACATAGCATTGAATGAATAGCATCCGTTAGGCGAGAGCTGTGCCTCTGATTTGAAGTGTCCCAGCTGGGGTCAGAATTAGGGACTGTCTAAATAAAGGAATTTCAGAAAGGCAGGGGAGAATATCAAGGTACAAATGGGAGGAAATAAGCTATTGTTCCTTTAAAAAGCCTTGTAACCTCGATAATGAGAGGCTATGAAATAGTTCTTTTTATAACAGTAACTTCTTAACTTCACAGCCCTAAGAGCTCCTAGGGTCACTGGTAGGGAGCCCCAGGGCTACACCTGTCTTGCATAGATTAGGGCTTTCTGCAGCTGTCTTCATTTGCAAGACTTAAGGTATAGCCCGATGAGGCTGCGAGTCTCAGCAGGGAGTGCTCCTTTTCGATCTCAATAGGCTGGCATTTCAGATTAAGATGGCCATTGCAAACCAGGCTTAGAAATTGCAAGATGAGGCAGGTAACTATTTCCTGAGTTTTATGTATTAGATCTTACGAGGTACGAAGCGAGGACCCTTATACATGGCTGCCTTGAATTAGCCATGCCTTTCCCAGTTAGCCCTGCCTAAACTATCTAGCATATCCAGGGGCCAGGCTCGCTTTTGTCACACAAACATGTTTGTAAAGAGCCTGCGAATGTATAGGATGATCTATTGATGAGGACAAAGGGGATGCTCTTTGGAACCTATACCCGTTAGCATTGGTCTGTGGATTGGATACGCTTTCTCTGTAATGTGCATTCGTTTCACAGAAAACACAATTAGGATAATTCTTGTGTGCTCTCTACAGGAAGGAAGTAGTATACTGCTTGTGAATGGTAGGGTAAATGAGGGAATCATTAAAGGGTTTTTAATAGACTTTTGAACCTAAAGACATAAGGGACTATAGTTATGTTGCCTTAATTGAGAAATATTTTGCAATATGAGGAGACTTAATCAAATTTTCATTACATACCTGGTCAGGGACTAGGCTAAATGTTTCTTTAACCAATTTGATAAAATGCACATGGAAAACTTATTAGTTATGTGAGAATATGTATGAAGTGCTTATCATCTCTCCTGTGGGTGCCTGAGTATCACATACTTGGTTTACTGTGTTGGGTTGAATGCTTCTGTTCTAATTTCTAATGAACTTTACCACCAGACTACTTGATCATGACTAAACCCAGGAACAATGCAAATGGAATTGCCCCCTGATGGGGAGGAATGGGCCCAGATGGCCCTTAAAAGGTGATAATTAGGAAATATAGCATATCTGAGTAGCTAGAAAGAGAGAAACTTGTTAAAGACAGTCAATCTGTTTGAAGCAATGGTCTTTCCCTTAATTATATGCATTTTTATTTAGAGTTGCTTTAAAGTAAAAATTTCCCAGGAAAATTTTTATTAGTAGCTAAAACCTAGGAACTATACCCTTTTTTTTTTTTTTTTTTTTTGCTGCTTTGTTTGAGACTATTTTGAAAATTCTTTTCTTCATACGTTTTTGTTTCCTAGATCTGTGTAACAGACTTGCTGTGTGTGTTTTAGGGGGGCGTTTTAGGTTATTTTAGCTCTTATGCTAAAACAGTGGGGGAGTGATTAAAAGTGAGAAAAATATTGGTATATATTTGTAAACCGAGCTTTTAAAATTAAAATAGTTGCAGGATATTACAGTCTGTGATTTCATATACTTTGTAAGATTGCCTTAAATGTATTGCCTTCTTGGCAGCATAATCTCCAGATTCTTCTTGAATATGTCATTAAAATAATTTTACATATGACAAGTTGGACTTTTTAAGCATTATATTTTTATCTTAATTAGCATATTTGCATTTGCTAATGATATCATTTCTTTGGCTTTTTTTTAGTCAGATTTTTTTTTAGTGTACAAACTTGGCATTACTAGAAAAATAACAAGTGAACTGAGAATAAGAAAGTGGTGGCTTAAAGAGAGAGAAGAAATATGCTCAATATATCTCTTCCAGATTTTATACAGAATGGAGGATGGTGAAATAGCTCTATTCCTGAGAATTAAAGCACAGAGCAAAAGCTACGATGATGGCCAGAAGGCAACTTTTCCCTTATTTGTAAAACCAGAAAGTGAAATTACATCAAAGTGCTAAATTACGTTACTCCAAATATCTTGGCAGTCTTATTTTGGCAGATGAGTTGCTTTCCTGAAATTACTCAACACCATCATTCATCCTGACAAAAGCCAATGGTACAGATGCACCTTTGGGACTGTGGCCAAGGTAAGACTAGCATTTTCCAGGTCTGCCCACTCAAGTTTGGAAAGATTCTTCATAAAATAAGCCTCACACTCTAAGTATTGCCCCTCTCTTGACAAGTACACGCTGGCTGAAATGTAGGGGTTTCAGGATCTAGTCCTTGGGATTTAATACAAATTCATGAAGTATTTTCTTCCACTCAAAAACCTCTTGGAGTTGTTGACATTTTAAGCATAGTTATTGAGAACTAGATATAGGTCATTTTCAATTTCAGAATTCCAGAAGCACATATACCAAGAAAGAATGGAGAAGCATCGTGCTTTACTTCAGCAAGCTTCAGGTGGAAATGGGATCAAGAATGAGCCATGAGTACACTATTTGCAGAATGTTTTGAATTGTTTCATAGCATTCACTGACAGGTTGTCCCAAGGAAAATAATCTGGCTCAAACTTCTTGTAATCAGCGAAAAGCAAAAATTATTTAGTGCAGGCATACTTAAAGGGAAGAAAAAGTCAAGAGGAATTTTAGAGTTAAAATCATTGCTATCTTTAATCCCATGATTCACAGCAAGGAAGGAATGTGGTTTATATCCCATATGGCCAGCTATATTATAAATGAGAGTGTGCTTTTTTGAAGATTGTACTTAATTATTTCAACTTTAGTAATTGCAAAAAGATCTAGCACTGTTTACTGACAGTTACATTTATTTACTATTTCTCGATGTGGTCTAACTTGAAACCTTTATAGTTGTTGAAATTTTTATCTATCACAGAACAAGCTCTGAGGAGAAAAAAGGCAGCTTCAGTCTTTCAAGTGTTTCTTAAAAGGACTTAAATTTGACTAAAACCTAATTTGTCTTAACACAACTAAAACATAATTGCTATAACAATATTTGGAATTTTGTTTAACAGCTAAAATAAAGAACTGGATTGAAATAGCCCAGAAGCTGGATGACAATTAACTCTACATTCTTTTTTGGACTGTTTTATTAATTAGCTCTCTAAATTCAAATAGATTATATCCTCTGAGCAGTAAATTGCATTGTATATGCAAAACTCTGTAGATGAGATTTGCATGTGGCCTAAATTCTATTCACATTGTTGTGTTAAGTAGCATTTTATCCCTCTGGACCCTCTCCCGACCCCACTGGAAAGTTTTATCCACTTTTCTTGCTAGAAGGGAAAGTTGCATGTAGTTTGGCTTCATCTCCTTTTACTGTTAAACCCACTGAAGTTGGTCATGCCTGGTGGTACCAAGCAAGCTCTTTCCAGTGTTCTGGTTGGCTAAGCATTTGGAGTTCTTTGCTGTTTGTATATGTGGAATGTTTTCAGCTTCTGTCTTTGCTTTAAGAGCTGATTGAAAGGAACCTTAAAAAAATTAAAAGAAAGTAGTTTTTGGTGTGGGCTTTTTCTTTCGGGAATTTTCCCTTGTCTTCCTGCCTGTCCCTTTCCCCATCACCACCTTCCCCCAGTCCCCAGCAGCATGTAATATATATTCTTTTAATGTTAAAAGTATTTTAGGGAGCACATTTACGGCACAGTTTGGAGGATAAGAGAACTGGATTACTCCCCCATCACCAATTGGTCAAATCTTCAGTGTCTGGTTCTACTTATGATTTGATAATGTCCCTGAACAGCTGCCCTTTGGAGGATGTTGGTCCTTAGACAAACCCCCTGTCATTTAGCTGACTCACTAACACAACTCTTTTGAGAGAATTAATATCAAACTTACCTATGAGGATCTACTGTTTAAATGGTGGATTCCTTTTTTAGTACATACTTTTTATTTTTAGTTCAACAGAGGGGACCCCATCTATTTAAAAAATAATTAATCACATACTTCTGACATTTTCCCTTTGTATTTCCTAGGGGAGGGAGTTATTTGAATAACAAACAAAACCCCCTCATCATAAATAGCTGTCAGCCTACTTTTAACAAAAGCTTTCTGAGACCTACAGTGTCCTGTTTGGGTAGAGGCAGCAGGGTAGTATAGACCCTAAGCAGAAAGGCTTGGGTTAATAAGTACTTTCTGGATTTAGCATCTCTCCTCATTAACTCTTAGGTTGCTGCTTTGAGTTTCTAAACCACTATCACTGCCCTATAAAGAATTTCTACCATGGTAGCCTCTTCCACAGATGCCTCTCCCTAGATGCCCCACACAGCACGAAAATTTGTAAGCACTACGGTTTTTAAATGAACTGAAAGCAAAAAGCTTTAAGTATTACTTCTTGTTTCTTTGACCTAAGGACCATTTTTAAAATGAATATCTGAGTTGATCTAGAGTTGTAAATAAGCTGTACAAATTTTTAGACACACATCTTTAGGTCTTTAGTTCAAACCAACTCTTATATAGAAACTGATTTATTTTTCTGGAGGAGGTAGTTGAGAGATACTCTCCCCCTTGCCTCTCAGTTGATGTCCCTTGAAGGAGCTTTCAGAGCCCCAAATTTAAAATGCTTTTTGTATAATGAAGTAGGACCAAAATGATAGTTTTTCTTGTGACCCTAAATTAGAGTGAACCATACAAAATTGCCACTGTTTGACCAATTTTAACATAAAAATGGCACTAGAGTACCAAAATTTTTGTGGTGTAATAACCTCCTGATAAGAAAATGGAGAAATTAGACAGCTTAAAAAATTAGACTATAAGCTCATTATAAGCAAATATAACTTCCTCCCTCCCTCCCCCTCTGTCTTTCTTCCTTCCTTTCCCTCCTTCCTCTTCTTTTCCCTCCTTCCTTCCTTCCTTCCTTCCTTCCTTCCTTCCTTCCTTCCTTCCTTCCTTCCTTCCTTCCTTCCTTCCTTCCTCAATCACCTGTTAAGTTCCTTCTACGTGCTGCTGGTCCTAGGGATGTAGAGATAAGTATAGTTACTGCCCCCAAATCACTTAAAGGATAAATAAATATAAGCTGCTCCATGTGTTGGTGAAACAGGCCCCAGCGGGTAGTAGGAGTTTCTAGAATCATCAAAACCTGAAACCACACTATACAGAGCTCCAAGTCCCTAAGATTTTACAAAACTGTTCTTAAGGACTGTATAGAATAATAGTTTCCGAATGTTTTCTTCACTCCAGAAAGAAGCCGCACACCCGTTGGCAGTCACTCTCATGTTCTCCTCTTCCCTGCTCCTGGCAACCCCTGATCTACTTTCTGAATGTATAGATTTGCCTATTCTGGACATTTCATGTAAAGGTAATTCTATAATTGTACCCTTTTGTGTCTGGCTTTCATTCAGCATAATGTTTTCAAGGTTCATTCCTGTTATAGCATGGGTCAGTATTTCATTCCTTTTTATGAACAAGTAATGTCCCATTGTAGGAATATACTACATTTTATTTATCCATTCATCCATCATGGATATTTGAGTTGTTTTCACTCTTTTGGCTATTGTGAATAATGCTTCTGTGAACATTAGTGTATATTGCGGGCATACGACTTCAGTTCTCTTGGGTATACCTAGAAGTAGAATTATTGGGTCATATGGTAACTATATGTTTAACATTTTGAGGAACTAGGATGTATAACATTTTGTGCCTGTGTTGTGAAACTAATTATGAAGCAACTTATAGTCAGTTATCGTTAGGCCTGTCTCTTCTACTAGGTCTTAAGTTTCTTGAGACAGGGGTTGTCCTTGTTCATCTTTGAACCCCTCTCCCATCCAGCACCCACCAAGTGACACAGTAGGTTCTCAGATAGTTGTTGAGAATGGAGCTGAGCAATGCAATGTCCTATTGCCTATGAAATCACCAACACTCCAACACTCCTGAGGCTCAGATTCAGTATCTCTCTCTCTCTCTCTCTCTCTCAAATTCTTTCTCTCTCTCTCTCTCTCTCTCTCCCTCTCCCCACCTCCATCCCTCCTTCCCTCCCCTGTAACAAGTGACAGCTTGTCAGAAATAGAAGCAGCTCCATATTGTCCATGGAGCCTTCCAGCTGCTTGCTGACCCTCCTTACCTGCTATAGGACCTTCATCTGGATCTTGGGATTTCTCTGGGCTGCCACAGCCCCACAGCAGGAGTGAGGACCCCACTCGGTTTGCACAGATGCTTCAGGAGAGATTATTTTAAGACCACTGAAACCCCCGTAGAGACAGGGCTGATGGGAAACCAGGCATTTGGGTGCATGCCTCCTGTCTGACATGGTTCACACATCTACTTTAGGGGGATTTGGACAAGGAGGCCCTGAAATGCCTAACCAGGCTTTGACTTGCAGCATTGTGCAGGAGGTTTAAGAAAGCTTATTTTAAGACTTTCTCAAAGGCTAGAGCAGCATCTTTATGATTTATTCTGCTACCTTTCACTTAGAGCCTATGATTTCTAATAACATCTATTTCAGGTTGGATTTAAGAGACAACCGGCCTCTGCTGAATTGGCCACCTTTGATGTTACAGTACCGAGGAGGGGAGGGGCAGATGGAACAAAAGTCGTAATTGCCCAAATTTACAATAGCTTCCCAGCAGCAGCCGGCACAAAAGAAATGTTAATGCAATAAACTGCAAGTGGAAGGAAGCTAAGCAGGATTTATGACTAGTGCAAACCTGCATCAAATCGCTGGAACATCCTTCTTCCATCCGTGAGGCATTTCAATAGTCACAGTAGAATGGAGCTCGTTTGAAAGTCAGTGACCACTCTGCATCCTTCCTCCCTTATATGTCTTGCACCCCGTAAACAAACAGATTCCTGTAAAGACCTGGGAAATCTGATAGAGCAGTTGAGGGGGAAAGATCAGTCATTGAGGGCTCAAACCTGAAATCCTGGCAGTGCCAAGAGCACACATTGGCTGTGAGCATATGCATTACAGCTGCAACCAAAGCCTGCATTCTTCTTCTACTCCTCTGAGTTGAGGATTTCTGCAGATACAGCAGATGGCCGGAGTGTTTCCATGTTCAGCCACGAAGTGAGAGGGCAGTATGTCATTCGCCAGTCAGGCACTTACTCATCCGTCAGGGCCACTGCTATAAATGGCTGTTTTTCACATTTGGGTTCCTGCAGCTTTCATTTCCATTTAGGCTCACACGTACCTTTACCTGTGTTGTAACTTGTGGGTTTTCGTTGTCTCCTTGTCCAGATTGCTGGCCTGTTTGGTTTTTTAATTAGCTGAGGAGCATGGTCTAAATGGAAAATTGCTTTCTGAGACCCCTGTGCTCTGGTTCCATGCTGTGAGGGGCTCCCTGTAATTAAACACGTTTGGAGTTGTTCTCTTGCCTATGTGCTGTGGTTGTCAGAGCCTTTCCCACTGGCCGGAGACTTCTGTTTCAGGCCTGACACTTAAATATTAATATTAATATCAACCGATTAAGTATTGGAATTTTTTCACATTTGGTAGTTGGGAGAAAGCAATTTTTATGCCTTGTAGGGCTAGGAAAATGGCCAAGCATTGTGAGGCATTAAGAGGAAACTGAACAGGAAGTCATGAGATCAGGAGCAAATTCAAAAAGTCCTGTCTCAGGTTCCTATCCCCACAGTGAGGAGAATGGAATCCCTTCACTGGTCTAGAATTCTAACTTTCAAAATAAAGTATCCCCCCAAAATAAGTAAATAAAATAAAGTATCCATATTTAAAAGTTCCTGCCACAGTTTTAAATGCTATACAAACAGTTCCATAGAGCTTGCACACCAAGGGATGTGTTATTGGGGCCCCTTCTTTCTGGGGGATCAGTTCATCAGTAATTAACAAAGGATGAAGGAAGCCTTTATGAAGTGTTGGCTTAGGGGCTGACAATAGAGAGTAAGGGTTTCTAAGTCAGCGTGGCCTTTAGAGAAAGTCTGATGTTCTGTGTGGAGTGGCAAGCTCTCCTCTGCAAATCTTTTCTGAAGAAGACTTTGCATTTATTTCTAATAAACAAAAATCATGGGGCATATAGAAGCCTGACACCAAAACCGTGTCATTAAGATCATTCATTAGGAAAAATAGTTGGAATAAAAATCCATCATTCAGGTCCTAATATGTAAGACACATGGCACACTGTAAAAACCAATTTGACCACTTTCTAGGAGGCCTAGACTTGGGAAAGAAGGAAAAAGGAAGAAAAGAAAGTTGAGAAAAGAAGGAAACAACCTGTAGGCAAAAGAGCTACACATACTCAATCCTTAATTTTTAAAAAATGTACACACCTATATTTCATGACCTACTTCTCTTCTGATTTATAGCAGAGCTCTTATTTTTCTCTGTATTTCTGCTACTGGTACCTTCCCAAACCGTGGGCCATTGTACTCTAACTCATTTGGTCAAGCTCTGTGAGCTGCTTTCTTATTCTTGAGTCTTGGTCGATGTTTCAAGTGTGTGACAACAGAAAACACATGGAGTTTCGATGTGGGTTTGGAGAACCCCTGAGTCGTAATTGCAGCACTCTGGTTTCCTTACGTGTAAAATGGGCACAGTCAGAGTTTTGGAGGCTGGTTGTAGAGAAGTGTGCGGACAATGGGGGTGTTTGCAACAACCTTCCCGTTTTATTTCATCTGCAAATGTCACAAGCTTGTGATTTACTCTCAGTCGGATCTTCTTTGTTCTGATGGTGCCTCTGCTTCACCCCACAGGCTTTTAAATCTCAAGGTCATCAGGGCAGTGGGTCAGCAGGTGTATTTGGCAATATGCATTTGGTTTAATGTTACTAGGAAAGAGATTAATTAAGGATGTTAATGTGCTTAACAAGAAATCTCATGAAGCCTTACAGGACGTATAAAACATCAATCCATACGACGCTTAAATATTCACATGCTTCTGAACATTCTGAAGACAGTTTGGCTGGCTGTATTTTTTAAGTCGTTGGTATCAGATGGGCTTGGGATGGTCATGCCTTGATGGAGTTTCTAGTAGAGGGATTAGTGTCATTTCTGGGCCCCCACCAGAATTCCATTCAAGCTATAAGTAGTCATGCAAAGTCATAGGTTAAATGATTTGGGAATAAAATGTCATTTGACGTGACAGAAATGAACCCTCGGAGGCCCACACTTCCTCTGGGACTTGCTCTCACTTACAGTCCTCATGTTAAGTAATTTTATTAACTGAGGCAAGGAGGGGCATGAGGTGACAAGGGAAATATTTTTTGCTAACATTTTAATCCTAATCATGAAATTTATTGTGTGTGGCTTTACATGCAATTGTAGCTATAAAGGCCTGGAAGATGAAGTAAAAATTAGAATGTGTTGTTTTTTCTTCGCAGGTATTATTTAAAGCATTGTATGAATTGTCAGAAAGATTAATTGTTGTTGCTTGCAGCTAAACAGATGATAACTTTTAAAATTATATTATTACTGTGTGTCAGCATAAAAGCTCTGTGTCCCAAGTGTGTCACCTTTTTCTGTTGCTGTTGACAAGGTTCGCATTTTATAGCACACCGCCAGAAGGTGTTGACATATATTCAGATCACTGATTAAATGTTTTAAAAACGTGCCACTCAGAAACTAACCCTGATGTTCTATGAAAGAGTCATTTTTAGGAGTAAGATATTTTTCTTTGTCATTGAGAAGAAATTTTTTAAATTTCCATTTTTTTTTCCAAAAGAACCTTATGTGATTTCATTTTCCTATTTTAAATTGTGGCACAGAAGAGAAAATGTTTTTCAGCATTCTTGTTTCTTCTCTTCTCCTTCACAGGAAAGGCAACAACACAGTATAAAAATATCACGAGGAAGGTGCTAAATGGCTACTTGTAAACTCCCCTCGTTGGGCACAGGACCCATGATGGAGGAAAGTGAGGACAGTTCTTAGGTAGGTTGTATCGGTGTTGTGAAGTCTAGTGTTGTGACTCCTTTGCAGTTCAATGCTGTGACAGCCTTTGTGCTGTAAAGTTTAACAACAGACATTTACACAGCAGCTGAGCAGTGCAGAATCCTCAGTATTCCTTTTCACACGGTACTTGAAGGCATTGCTGGTTATGGCTTTTTGCATTTTGTAGGTAGAGTGGGCTGGCCTTTAGACCAAGGGTTCAGATGTGTAATTGCCACAGTGGTAAATATATGCCTCAAGAGTCAACATTTTAATGCTTTTCTTTTCGGTGTTAAGGTATTTGTGAGAATATACACTGTTAGTGTATATTCTCTTGTCTCTCTGAGCATAGCACAAAAGAACTTGAAAGCAAATGATTTACTATTATTCATTATGGAAAACTTAGATTTTTTTCCCCTCCCCGATTGTCAAGATTCCTTTGTGATGTCAGTTTTGGAGTGTGAATTTTCCCCTCTTGGTACAGAGGAAGTTGACATTGCTTCAGTGATGTTGCAGAGGATGATGTAAAATAGCCATAAGCCCATGCGAATGTTTCAGTGACAGCCTTGGGTGCCCTCGGGGGACCAGATCTTCAAATGATCTCTGTGACCAAAAGTATATAAGAGGTTACAAATAGCTCAGGGCAGCAATAATGATAGCTGTCATTCACAGGGCTCTTAAAGCATATCAGGAACTCTATCCACTTCACATGTATCGTCTCATTTAATTCCAACAACATAGCAACTATGTGAGGATGTGTGTTTATCATCATTTTTCCAAAGGAGTGAAGTAAGACTCAGTCACCTCCTGGTGACAGCCAGCATTTGAACCCCAGGTATGTCAGATTTTAGAGCTACCTTCACATTCATTCAACAACTACTTATTAAATTTTTGTTTTTCATCACATTTTAATATGTTTTTAAATTAATTTTGTTATTGGGAGCTTTAAAAAATGGCTCATCGTTGAACTCATGCAGAATTCCCTACAAGTTCGTGATAAAGACTGTCTGAGAGCCTTGAGGTTTCCTGCCTTTAAAGCAGATGTCATTTACTTTGGGCATCTGGAGATGCCTCTAGAGCTTCTGAATTTATATCTAAACACTTTGCTCTATTATACAAGGAACCGATAACATTGGTTAGCTTCACAGAGGTAAACTGGGGACAGAGGGACTGGGTGGGCAAGAGGAATACTTTCACTATGAACTCTCTAGTACCTTTCTGGTACTAGAGAGGTTTTTTTTTTTTTTTACATTTAATTTATTTTATTAAAATAACATAATTGAACCACCAGATAACTGTATTTTGTCAGGCGCAATAAAAACAAAATTAAAACCCAAGTCATCAAGAAAACCTGTATTCTGGCTTCCTTGCATACACATGATGTAGCTGTTGAGAGAAGGACACTTTTCTCTTAAAAAGCGGCTTCACGTAATCTAATTGAAATGTAAAGTTCACTGTACCCAACTATTATGCAAATGTCAGTAGTTCTAAATTTACTCTTTTATTTTATGGGTTGCTCTATCACCCAGTTTGTGTTTTCATTTGTACTTTCATCCTTTACTTCTTGGGCCACTAGCTCCATAGTGCTTTCTCTATTTCATTAACCATAGCCTCTTTAATATGAAGTCGGTTGATTTGTTTTTCTTCCTACCTCTCAACTCTTATTTTTTAATGTGTGGATTTCTTGGGATGGCTTTTTGTTTCATAAATATGTTCTTTTCTCCACATAGGAGATATAGTCAGAAAAATTCTCTCTGTCTCTCTCTCTCTGTCTCTCTCTCTCTCTCT
>NW_011888864.1:6274206-6279599 GCF_000151845.1 Pteropus vampyrus | reverse complement strand
CTAGGGCTGGAGGTTGTTTGACAGTCAGCACTCAAATATCTGTTGTTCAAATTGATGAAATTAATGTAAAAGGAAGTAGCACACTAAAGAACATTTCATTGTCCTAGATTATTAAGTACTTTGTGGTTAACAGACTGACTTCCTTCCTCTGCACAGGTCATCCTAAGCTTAGTCTCTTATCTCCCTTAGCATTGTCCACACAGACAAACTCAGAAAACACCAAATTGACTCTCAGTTATCTAAGGCAATTAGAAACCTCAGCTGCCTTCTCTACAGCCAGCACACTGCAAAGATTCATCTGTTTACGACATGTTTACAACATTCACAATGCTTACAACAGTATGTGTAAGCAAAATACAATGAAGACATTAAACACAGAATTACCATATGACCAATAATTCCACTTCTGGGTATATACCCAAAAGAATTGGAAACAGGGACTCAAACAGATACTTGCACACCCTTGTTCATAGCAGCCTTAGTCACTATAGCCAAAAGGTAGAAGCAACCCAAGTGTCCATTAATAGATGAATGGATAAACAAAATATGGTATATCCGTACAATGGAATATTATTCAGCCTTAAAAAGGAAGGAGATTCTGACATATGGTACAACATGGATGAACCTTGAAAACGACGTGCTAAATGAAATAAGCCAGATGGATAGGACACATATCATGTGATTTTACTTACATGAGATACCAAGAGTAGTCAGACTCACAGAAGCAGACCATATAATAATGGTTAATGGGGTTGAGGAAGTAGGGAATGAAAAGTTAGTGTTTAAAAGGTACAGGTTTTCAGTTTGGGATGACGAAATTCTGGAGATGGATGGTGGTGATGGCTGCATAACAATGTGAGTGTACTTAATGCTGTGGAACTGTACACTTATTAGTGGTTAAAATGGCAAATTGTGTGTTATATATATTTTACCGCAATTAAAAGAACAAAACCATAATGAAGACAAAGCCACTGGAAAATGTACAATGTGCCCCTGAGCCAAATATACCCAGAAGAGCAAAAATATAAAAACTGTTTCAAAACTTGGTGTAAATTTAGTCTACTGCCTTCTAGGTCTCTTCCCTGGTCTACATCGTGAGAAGCCCCTTGTCGAATGGGTCCAGTTATTATGAGGTCACTGTCAGTGAGGGAGGTGGGCTGCGCTACAGCAGAGATGGCTTTTGGAGTCTTAGTAATTTTGGAATATCTGTGCCATGTATTTCTGAGACAAAAGCTTATCAATAGAGTATTATTGTGTGGAAAGTGATGTGGAATAATTGTATCTTTCTTAGGCATTCGGCATATAGACAGTCAGTAAAGGGAAAGTCATATATACTCACGTTCAAATACCTTATGATGTTCCGTTAGACCAACATGTCACTAAATCGATCACAGATTTAGTTTCCTTCCAGCACTGGAGCAGATCTCCATTCCTTCAACTAAGTAGCAGAAGGAGAAGATAGGGCTACATTTAGAGTCAGAGACGCTTGGAAAAATGCATATTTTGAAATTTGATTTTAAACACAGGCATCAAATCACATTTATCCCCCAAGACATGATAAGAGGCTCGGAGGATCTGGGAGACTTTCATAGATTGACTTATATCTTCTCTTAATGAGTTCCGTGGCAGGCAGAGCCAGGCATACTGTTTGAAGTACTTCTCTTTCTTTTTCAATTTTTTTTCCAAGTGCATTTAGTTGAATTTGAGTACTTTAAATGCAAGTGTGACATGATTTTTTTTTAGAGAGAGGAGTTTCGCCTTAATTTTTGGGTTAATGATTTCGAACGAACATTTACAATGAGATGTTTTATAATAAGACACATTTAAAAGTTTGAAACACTGGTTATTACTAATTCTGTAATGGCAGTTAACATGTTGCTGCTGAGGTGACAGTTGACCTGGTATGAGGGCGTTTATAAAGCCCGTTGATTTGTATAGTTGCCCAAATTGTGTTTTTTCTAGGCCAGCTTCTCCAATCTCATCATTTCCCTCACTTTCGAAAATCATTTCAGAATTGTTTCATTAGAGTTGGGGCACACGCAAATCATTAATGCATGTGTCTCCTGCCACCAAACACATTCTGTCAGACTTCGGAGTCTGCATGCTCTCTGCTAGATGCCACTTAGCATTCACTTTGGACCTAAGGACACTACTGGAAACCTGCTGAGTGCTTTGGACAATGGCCCTACCTCACTGTATAGAAATCCTCAACCACCCACCAAGTTTGTTCTTTCCCCATTCATGTACTTCATTCATTTGTTCACTTGGGCACTTATTTATTGATTCTATTACAAAGATATCTGAATGAGTAGAACACTGTCTTATTATATACAGAATAAAGGATAGTGGTTAGTTAGCACCTTGGACCCATAGGGACCAGATTCTGAAATCCTAGTTCCTTTAATTGCTGCTGTTTGATCTTGGGCAAATTATTTAACTTCTCTGTGCCTCATCTTCCTCATTTATAAAATAATTTCATGTTAACTGCCATTACAGAATTAGTAACAACCAGTGTTGGATAATAGGTTAAGAGTGTTACATGAAACGTACATTGCATAGTGTCTGGCACCCAATAAGAGCCCAATAAACACTAGCTGTTGTTACAAGTTGAATCGTACATATATTGGAGTCCTAACTCCCAGTACTCAGAACATGACCTTATTTGGAAAGAGGGTTGTTGTAGATGGAATTAGTTAAGATGCTGTCAGTAGGATGGACCCCGATCCAATACGATTGGTGTCCTTAAATAAAGGGGAAATTTGGCCATAGAGATAAAGATGCACAGAGGGAAGGCAATGTGAAGAGACTTGGGGAGAAGATGGCCGTCTGCCAGCCAAGGGGAATGGTCTGGAGAAAGTCCTTCCCTCAGCCCTCAGAACCAGTGCTGCCTTGATTTCAGACTTCGAGCTTCCAGAACTGAGAGATAATACATTTCTCTTGTTTAAGCCACTGAGTTCATAGTAGTTTATTATGACCGCCCTAGTAAGTGAACATAGCTGACATCCTCAGCTATGTTCTTCATTGACCTGAGAACCTGTTTCCTGGCCAATGGGAAATAGATTTGCTCCTTTTCAGCTTGAATTTTTTTCTTTTCTTTCTTTCTCATGAAATAACATGCAAAAACGTTCCTAGCAGGAACAGGGGTTCAAGAAAATTCCCATGCCCTTTCATTCCTATGTCTCTTCCTAAAAAACTGTAGTTGAGAAGTTTGTTTTCTCTCTTACCCCATACCTTCTCACGTCTCAGCTTGATTTCTTTCTCTTTGAAAGATCATATAACCCCTTATAAATTTTTAACCCTTAGAGATTGCCCACCCTCTCCCAAACTCTTGACTGAGAAGTGCAAGTTTAGTTTTTAGGTTTTCATGTGTGAATTCTTTCAATAAAAAGGAAATGCAGTTGAGCAGCTATGTGAAATGAAGCAACACAAATGATATGGCTGAGAAGAGAGCTCTGGTACTGCATTTCAGTAGGTGACTTTACTCTTACCTATCTTTAAATTGGTAGCTTGGATTTTTCTTTGTTTGTAAAGAAATCCGAGATTGGGCCGTGCTTCTCCCTCCCGCCCCGGAGGCCCAGAGCGGTGGGGCCGGGTTGCGTTCTGGACTGGGTAACACTAACATTTGTTCTTCCCCGGGACCGTCTGCTACTTTTCTCTGCCCCAGTGGAGCTGGGGGAATAATAAAGCTGTTATTATTTACACTGCACAGCATTTTTGTCAGTGGTCTTTGTCATTGAGACTTACGAAGTCAGTGTCGGACACAAGGGAATTTGTGAGTTTTCATCCGGGAAAGGAAGAGAGGCAAAAGAGGGGGTTATTTTTCTAGGGATGTTGCTTTTCCAAACCCCTTCAGTTTTCCCAGTCCTTTTCTTTGCCCTTTTCCTATGCTGTCCTTTCACGTGCTTTATAGGACCACTGAACTCTCTACCTCCATCTCCTCTCCCTGCTGCCGCCCCCTCCCTTTCCTTCCGCTTCTTCTCATCTGTATTATCACCATAGCTCCCGACCAGTTTCCCTGCCACTGGGGAATATATAAAATCCACCTCCTTAATGGTCGAGTTTCTCTGTGTTTGTCTCTAATGTCCTTCTCATTTAAATGTCCTTTTCTTTAAGCAAAAAGAGTAATTGTTGGTCTCCAAGAGGGCAGGCCTTGACGGAAGCATCACACCCCTCTCAATCTCATACCCCTCCGCTTCGAAAGGAACCTTCTTCCTTTTCCCTTTTCTCAGGTGAGAAGGTCATTCTTCCTCTCCAGCGTTGCCCCTCCTCTCCTCCTTCTCCGTGGGGAATCTTAGCGCATCAATTTACCCCCTTTCTCTTCTGGATATTTTATTCCTGGCCCCTTTTGGGAAATCTTCCCCACAGCCTACAAAGATATTCTGTACACATCCTTGTCAAAACAATGGCTCAGTTTTAGCACTTACCACATTGATTCATCTCTGCATATCTGTCAATTTGAATGCCATGAAGACAGGACTTGTCTTTTTTTTTTTTTTTTTTTTACAAAATCTATGCTTGATGTGGCTGGTGTATGGAAATGCTGCTTGATTTTGTAAAATGTGAATTAAAATTTTTGTGATATAATACAAGATACAGAGTTTTAAACTTCTAGTAATTCTATAAGGCTTCCCAAACCCCAGGTCTGGCTCCTAGCTCCCCAAGGTAACCACTTTGAACTCTTTTGGCTGTTTCATCTGCATGCACCTCCATTCTTAGAAATATTATATTGTTGTTCTTGATTTTTATTTCTTTTGTTTATTTGTTTTTTTTATTTTTATTGATTTCTAGACATTTTTTGATTTTTTATTGATTTTTAGACATTATCCCTTGATTTCTTCTTATAGAAGATGAAGACATAGTTCTCTTTTGTTATACCTTTCCCCCGTATAAACACACTTCACCCTTCTGTGTTTATACTATGCCAATGAAATTACCGTTCACAGCTGAGCCACATAGTATACTATTATTGTTTCTTTTCTTGTACAGGTTTTTCCTTTTTCGTACAACTTTTGTTCTACCTAGTTTGTCATTGACTCCATTTTTTATTTTTTATTTTTTTGACTCCATTTTTTATTGACTTAATTTTCTATTTAGATAAAACTAATTTTTTTCTCTAAACCCTCTGACAAAATCACTCATATTAAGCAATCTGTGTTTTCTACTTTTTAAAAAAATTTTTTTTTAGGAATTCCTTCTGAAGCCTTCTATCCTGAACTCGCTCTCTAGGCCAGCTGCGTTTTTATGTTTCGAAGACTTCCCTCATCTACAATCCTGGTTTTTGTACCTTTTGTCACTACATCTCCAAACCATGTCTTCTTTCTTGGCTTATTTCTTCATTTGGGGTTGCATGTCCTCTACTAGTTAGGTGGAAAAGGGTGCACGAAAGGTAAAAT
>NW_011888864.1:6255488-6272821 GCF_000151845.1 Pteropus vampyrus | reverse complement strand
GTCGGACACAAGGGAATTTGTGAGTTTTCATCCGGGAAAGGAAGAGAGGCAAAAGAGGGGGTTATTTTTCTAGGGATGTTGCTTTTCCAAACCCCTTCAGTTTTCCCAGTCCTTTTCTTTGCCCTTTTCCTATGCTGTCCTTTCACGTGCTTTATAGTGACCACTGAACTCTCTACCTCCATCTCCTCTCCCTGCTGCCGCCCCCTCCCTTTCCTTCCGCTTCTTCTCATCTGTATTATCACCATAGCTCCCGACCAGTTTCCCTGCCACTGGGGAATATATAAAATCCACCTCCTTAATGGTCGAGTTTCTCTGTGTTTGTCTCTAATGTCCTTCTCATTTAAATGTCCTTTTCTTTAAGCAAAAAGAGTAATTGTTGGTCTCCAAGAGGGCAGGCCTTGACGGAAGCATCACACCCCTCTCAATCTCATACCCCTCCGCTTCGAAAGGAACCTTCTTCCTTTTCCCTTTTCTCAGGTGAGAAGGTCATTCTTCCTCTCCAGCGTTGCCCCTCCTCTCCTCCTTCTCCGTGGGGAATCTTAGCGCATCAATTTACCCCCTTTCTCTTCTGGATATTTTATTCCTGGCCCCTTTTGGGAAATCTTCCCCACAGCCTACAAAGATATTCTGTACACATCCTTGTCAAAACAATGGCTCAGTTTTAGCACTTACCACATTGATTCATCTCTGCATATCTGTCAATTTGAATGCCATGAAGACAGGACTTGTCTTTTTTTTTTTTTTTTTTTTACAAAATCTATGCTTGATGTGGCTGGTGTATGGAAATGCTGCTTGATTTTGTAAAATGTGAATTAAAATTTTTGTGATATAATACAAGATACAGAGTTTTAAACTTCTAGTAATTCTATAAGGCTTCCCAAACCCCAGGTCTGGCTCCTAGCTCCCCAAGGTAACCACTTTGAACTCTTTTGGCTGTTTCATCTGCATGCACCTCCATTCTTAGAAATATTATATTGTTGTTCTTGATTTTTATTTCTTTTGTTTATTTGTTTTTTTTATTTTTATTGATTTCTAGACATTTTTTGATTTTTTATTGATTTTTAGACATTATCCCTTGATTTCTTCTTATAGAAGATGAAGACATAGTTCTCTTTTGTTATACCTTTCCCCCGTATAAACACACTTCACCCTTCTGTGTTTATACTATGCCAATGAAATTACCGTTCACAGCTGAGCCACATAGTATACTATTATTGTTTCTTTTCTTGTACAGGTTTTTCCTTTTTCGTACAACTTTTGTTCTACCTAGTTTGTCATTGACTCCATTTTTTATTTTTTATTTTTTTGACTCCATTTTTTATTGACTTAATTTTCTATTTAGATAAAACTAATTTTTTTCTCTAAACCCTCTGACAAAATCACCCATATTAAGCAATCTGTGTTTTCTACTTTTTAAAAAAATTTTTTTTTAGGAATTCCTTCTGAAGCCTTCTATCCTGAACTTGCTCTCTAGGCCAGCTGCGTTTTTATGTTTCGAAGACTTCCCTCATCTACAATCCTGGTTTTTGTACCTTTTGTCACTACATCTCCAAACCATGTCTTCTTTCTTGGCTTATTTCTTCATTTGGGGTTGCATGTCCTCTACTAGTTAGGTGGAAAAGGGTGCACGAAAGGTAAAATTTTTTTTTATGACTTTATATATGTGACAGTGTCTTTAGTGTTCTTCAGACTTCATGGAGACCGTTTTCCTTGGAGAACATGTTCCTTTATAAAAGCATGATCCCTATCTTCCTGACCCTTTTTTTAATATAACTTTTTTCTCTGGAATAGTCTAAGATCTCTTTATCTCTGGTCTTCTTGAACTTTGCAGTGATGAACTTTGATGGGGGGTATTTTTTTATTAAATTATGTAAGCATTCAGTAGGCCTTTCAGCCTGGAAACTTGTCTTTCAGTTCTGGGAGCTTTCCTTATATTTCTCTGATAAATTTATTTTCTCCATATTTTTTCTACTTCTTTGTCAAACCCTCATTGTTTGAATATTGGACAAGTATATTCTCTAATTTTTTTTTTTTTACTCTTTTCTGTTTTCACCTTTTATTCTACCTTTTAGAAGTTTTCAATTTTATCTTCCACTATCTTTTTAAAAAATTATTTTGCTTTTGTATTTTTATTTCTGACAGCTTTTCCATGTTGTCTATTTCTTTTATAAATGATATTCTATTCTTGCTTTTTAGATGTAATATTTTATTCCTTTTAGAATATTAAAGTAGATGTTTTCTTAGTTTTCTTCTCTGTGTTATCTCTTTATCTTGAGTGCTCTGCCTGGTTGTTTTGGTCTTTATCTTTTATGTTAGTGCCTTTCATCAAATGTCTGCTTTGTGGCTATCAGTCTATGTTTAAGAATGAAGAACTTAAAATCGATAGAGAGTCTTTGTGTGTGCTAATCGATGGACCTCACAGTAGGGTTATCAGACGGCGACTTGACACCTTCACCAGGGTGTTCTCTTGGGCCCTTGTATTACTCAGAGAGGAATCTTCAAACCTTGGGTTTCCAGCTTCCGGGGATGAAATCTTGCTGCCTGGCATTCTGGAAGCCAAGGGGGAAGGGGCCTGAGGAATCCTCACCATTCCATATGCAGATTTTCACTTAATCCCAATTTACACCTCCTTGACTAACTCCACCCCATTTCTTTTGTATTCACACATTGGAAGCTGTTTTGGCTCCGTTTCTTCAGTGACTTCCTTTGCTCCATTGAAATGAGGAAGTTGGTAGGGGGAGAGTTTAAGTGCTCTTTATAGGATTTTCAAACAATCCTTTTGTTTAAACCCACAGCCCTGCCTTCAGAGGTACCAGGACCCTCAATTCCTAAGCTTTCCCAAGGTTCTCTTGTGGCAGGAAGCTTGATTCTTTGGGGCCTGCCGCACATCTTTACCCCCAGTACTATTGGCATTTGGTAGTGAGCTTTTTCACTTGTTGATTCACTTTCTTTTTTCTAAATTGGTTGACGTCTGTTATAAGGAGTTTTCTTCCATTATGTCTGTTCCTGTGGATCTATACTGCCCCTTTAATGTGGGTCTTTGAGAGGAAATGGAGATAACATTTATTGATCAGCCATGTTTTTGCTTTTGATTTTAGTGTTTTGATCTCGTATTCGGCCAATTTTATAAACTTTTATTTTATAAAAATTGTGAATGATTATTGACTTTGTATTTTAAATTTGTTTTACTGGGGTAAAAAAACATAGAATTCACCATTTTAACAATTTTTAAATGTACACTTTTTTGGCATTTAAATACATTCATATTGTTGAGCAACCATCATTGCCATCTATTTCCAGAGCTTTTTTTCATCTTCCCAAACTGAAACTGTACCCATTAAATAACAACTCCCAATTTTACCCTCCCCCAGCCCCTGGCAATCACTCTTCTACTTTCTGTCTCTATGATTTTGAGTACTCTAAGTACCATATATAAGTGGAATCATACAGTATTGGCCTTTTGTGACTGGCTTATTTCACTTAGCATAATGTCCTTGAGGTTCATCCACGTTGTAGCATGTATCAGAATTTCCTTCCTTTTTAAATTTGAATAATATTCCATTGTATGTATATACCACATTCTGTTTATCCATTCATCTGTGATAGACACTTGGGTTGCTTCCACATTTTAGCTGTTGTGAATAATGCTGCTATAAACACAGGTTTACAAATCTCTCTTCAAGACCCTGCTTTCAGCGCTTTTCAGTATACTCAGAAGTGGAATTGCTGCATCATGTGGTAATTCTATTTCTAATTTTTTGAGCAACTACCATACTCTTTTCTGTAGTGGCTCTACCATTTTACATTTCCACCAGTAGTGCACAAGGGTTCCAGTTTCTCTACATCCTCACCAATGCTTCTTATTTTCTGTCTTTTTTAGCCATTCAATGGGTGTGAGGTGGTATCTCATTGTAGTTTTGATTTGTGTTTCCCTAATGATCTGTGATGTGGAATATCTCTTCATGTGCCTATTGGCACATGTCTGCTCAAGTCCTTTGCCCATTTTTGCGTTTGTTTTTGTTGTTGAGTTTTAGGAGTCCTCTATATATTCTGGATATTAATCCCATATCATATATACGATTTACAAATATTTTCTCCTGTTCTGTGGGTTGCCTTTTCATTCTGTTGATATTGCCTTTTGAGATGTTCCAAAAGCTTTCCTTCTCTGATATGTTAATGAACTATACTAATATACTTTCTAATGTTAAATTATCCTCGTATTGTGTAAAACATATTTTTTCCCCCTTTTCTGGATTTGGTCTGCTAAAGTTCAGGAATTTTACATTTGTGCTTATAAATGAGAGTGATGTATAATTCACTTTTCTTGTATTCATTCTGTTTGGTTTTTATACTCTGCACAATATTTGGGAAGAATTATTTGATGAACTTTCCCTCTTCTATTCTCTGAAACAGTTTGTATAAGTTATGAATTATCTGTTTCTTAAAGGCTTGTTAAAACATGTTAGAAATTGTACAAGTCGTGTGTGCATGTGTGTGCATGTGCATGTGCTTGTGCAGGTGTGCGTGCATGCACACGTGTGTGTGTGTCTTGACTGTCAATTCAATATGTTTAATAGCATATGATCTCTTCATGTTTCCTAATTCTTATTGAATCACTTTTGGTTGCTTATAGTTATTTAGGAAATTATTTTCAAATTCATTGCCATAAAATTGTTTCTAGCATTCATCTATTATTTTTAGTCTCTACTTCATCTGTAACTTTAGTTTCTTTTTTATTGCTAGTATTATTTTTGTGCTGTCTTTTTCTCGATCTTGCCATAGGTTTACCAATTTTGTCTTTCCAAAGTGCCAGTTTTGTTTTTTAATTTTGATGTTCTTCCTTATCCTTCGTTAAATATTTAATTAATTTTCACTCTTATTTTTATTATTCTTTCTACTTTGTTTGGATTAAGGCTTTTGCTCTTTTTTGAAAATAATGTCCCAAGTAGAAAACTTAGCTTATTAATATTTTACTTTCTTTTATAATATATGCATTTAAACTTATAAATTGCCCCTAAAAATTACCTTAGATAGTTTACAAATTTAGATATTTAATGTTTCATTTTCACTATATTTTGAATATTTCCTTACAATTTATTTTTATCCATGAATTATTTAAAAGTGTGTGTTTATTAAGTTTTCAAAATTATTGACTTCTGACTTCACTGTACTGTGGTCAGAGAATTTGGTTACTACAAAATCAACTAGTATTTCCTGAGACTTCCTTTCTGGCCTTGTAAATAGTCGCATTTTGTAAATATTCCATATGTACTTGAAAAAAGGTGTGTTCTCTAATTACTGAGTGAAGAAGCTGCTGTGTGTCCATTAGCTAGTGTTTATTAACATGTGTTCACATCTGTATTCTTACCAGCTTTCTGTCTTTTTGACCTGTCAGTTTCTCCATCTGGTTGCAAATTTGTCAGTTACTTCTGTAACTCGGATAATTTTTGCATGTCTACAGTTTGAGGAATATTATTTCTTTCTGATAAAATGTTCTTTTTATCGTTAGCTAGTGATTGTCTTTATCCCTAAGGATGTTTTTTTACATTAATTTCTATCTCGTTTGATAGTAACAGTAATTCAGTCATTCATTTAGCAATGTCTATTTTGAACCTAGTTTACGCCAAGCACATTATGACTAAAACAGGCAGTGGCACCTGACATTATGTTTGTCGTCATATGATTTTTTTATTTTTAACCTTTCTATGTCTTTATGTTTTAGCTGTCTCTTATAAACAGTACTTAATTGAATTATTTTGTTTTTCTTTACGTTTATTCTCTGTCTTTTAATAGGGATATTTAATGTTGACATTCATCATGATAACTAATGTAATTAAATTTGCACCTTATTTTACTATTTTAATGTACTGTACTGTTGGCTATATTTTCCTCTTTTTCTGCTTTTCATTGGATTTACTTATCTTTATTTCTTCTATTTTATATATTTTCTTATATTGATTTGGAAGTTATACATTCTATTTTTTCTTTTGGTGACTACTTTAATAATTTTAATATGTGTATTTGATTTAACAAAGTCTGAAGTGAACTGACATATCACTGAATAAAATGTCCCAGAATATATTAGCCTCATATATACCCCCAAATCTTCCATATTCTCTGTCTAGTATGTTATTAGAGTCTAGTGCTTTTTTTTATAGTTTTTTTAGTAGTTTTATTTTTTGCCTTTATTTATTTATTTGTTTATTTCTCTGTTTGTTTATTTTTATTACGGTGACATTGGTTAATGAAATCCAGTAAGTTTCAGGTGTACAATTCAATAGTAAGGTCCATATATATATATTGCATTGTGTGTTCACTCCCCATAGTTAGTAGTTTGCTTTAAATAATACATTATTATTGCTGCTGCTGGTTTTCTTTTTCTAGTCAAGGCTCCTTTAGATTTACTTACCTGTTTACAACCTCTTTGCTAATCATTGTTTCCTGGATCCCATTCCCTTCTGGATTCAGTCTTTTTTATTCTGAAATAATAATTCTTTGGTCATACCTCTCAGTAAAGGTCTGAATAGTAATTTCTTTAAAACTTTGCATGGAAGATGTATTTATTTTGCCCCTATTTTGAATGATAAGTTAGTTGAATTCAAGGCTAAAGATTTTTTTTTTCAATATTTAAAAAAATGCTGCCCCATAATTTTGGGGTTTATTTTACTGTCTAGACACATTACATTATATGGTTCTTTCTTCATGAGTAATCAGTCTTTTCTCTCTCTCTTGCTTGCTCTCTCTCTCTTTTTTAATTAGGTGGTCTATAGATTGACTACTATATGTTTAAGTGTCAGTTTGTGTTTATTTATCCAGCTCATGACTTGCTTCTTCAGTCTGAGAACTTAAATATTTCTTTCAGTTCTGAAACTGTTCCCATCATGAATCCTTATTATTTCTATTCTCTCTTAGACCTTTACTGTAATGTCTCATTCTGCCCTTCTTGTTTCCTATCTTCATGACTTCCATCACCTACCTCTCTGAGCCATGTTCTGTACGGTCTTCTTTCATTCATTCTATAGTTTACTAGTTCTTTCATCAGCCATGTCTAAGCTACTATTTTTCTTATTCATTTTTTGACTCTACTTTTATCTTTTAAAAATGCTATTTGATTCTCTTTAAAATTAATCTTTATTTTCAATACTGTCATTTCAATAGTTGCGATTCCTTCTTGTATCACTTTAATAACTTCAAACATACATATTTCAGATTCCTTCTTAGGTTTTCACTTATTTGTAGTTCCCAGGTACCTGTTCACCCTTATGTTATACTTGCTGACCCTCCTGCCGTGTCATTTATTTCCTCACTGGCTGGGACTCCTTGTTGTGAGCTCATTTTCAGCAGGGGTTGTTTTTGCCTCTGGGTTCCATGTGCCCTGGCTCGTTGTGGATGTGTTCTCGCAGCACTGCTTTGTATTTTTCTTCTGTAAACCAAGACTCAGGTGTTTTAGGGTCTTGAACTCAAGTTTTTAAATTTTAATTTATCTGTGAATTCCAGCTCTTCCAGGTGATATAAACTTAATGCCTGCACTTGCTCTTAACAGAGGCTCGTGGTTTTGATGACTCATACAAAAGGCTTAATTTATTTTTACAGAGCCCAAGTCAGACCTCAGGCTGCCTTGCTATTTCTTTGATGGGCATAGTTTTTCTAGTTCCCTTTTCATGGATTAGATAGCTTTTAAGGGGTACAGTTTTGTCCAACTCCCTCACCTTGTGCAAGCCCAAGCTGGTGTCTTCTGTCCCAGGCGGCTGTTGACACTCCAGCTTCTAGTCCTTGTTCCAGGGCTGATACCTCTCTGTGGACACAGCGTCAGCCCCAGCCCTGGTGTTCCTGCTTTGTTTCAGTACCTAAAGATCTCCATTTCCTTTTTCTTTCAAGCTCAGCTATACATTAAACTTAAAAAAAAAAAAGAAAGAAAGAAAGACGACAACAACAACAACAACAAAACTTTTGCTTTATATTATTCAATATTTGTGTATTTTAAGCAGGAGTAGGGTCTGCATCGACTCAGCCTGCCGTAAACCTTATTTATCTTTGAACTTTTCAGCCCAGAAGAGTAACTTGTCCATACCAAATGTTGGGTGACTGAATGATTGAATGAATGAATGAATTTTTCACCTCCAGAAGCAGATGGAAGCAGTGTTCCAATGAGTAAGGCTGCATATCTCTCCAGAGACACTGGAGCAGGCAAAATTTACTTTTCCATAAGGACATAAGCGAAGAGAGTTCTCAGGAAACAAAATGAAGAGAGAATAGGACTTTTTACATGTTTTTGCTTTTAGTCCTAGAACAATAGGAATATTTACTGCCTCGTGCTGCTTGCTATCCAAAGGTGGACTGAAAGTGGCCTGAGGAGTGTGTTCCTGTACCATTTGCTGGTGGCTCCACACAGCATCCTTACCAAGAGGAAAGATTAAAGCATCGCAGAGAACAGGACGCTAGGCCTGTTTATTTCCCTTTCTCTCCCGTTTTAAGAAAAATGTGCCTTTGATGAGATATAGCTGCGGGCTCTTGTTTTACATTTTACGTCAACCACCTTTGTTAGAAGCTGGTTATTGATGCCGTGCCCTGTTTTAATTCACACTTCTCGGCTAATCAATTACAGCATTTATCCATTAATCAGGCGTTCTGACAGGGTCAATAACTGCTTTTTGGGTTTTGTGAGGGGCTGCACGTTATCAGGCAAGGAATAATGCCCAGGAGCTCACTTTAAAACAGTGTGACTTTCCCAGGCTGGTGGACTTCCGGAGCAATAAACATCTAGTGGGGATTTCATATGGTGGTTTTTTAATATATTTGGTTGATGGGATTTTCTCACTGAACACTTCATTAGCAGGGCTCAACATTAGTGAAGTGTGGACAGGTGTGCCTCTGTTTAAGAAAAGCAGAAACATCAAAAGGTAATTATTCCCATCACATACAAATGATTGCATTTACCTAAAAGTAGCATTAAATCATGAGCTTCCTTCATTCATGTTAAGTGTTTACAAACAATATCTTCTTGGCAGTGGGGTTTGAGAGCAAAGAAACTTAAAGCCAAAATGTTTAGAGCTAGATGAAAACCAATCCAAAATTTAGAGCAGAGAGGTCTATAATTATAATGTTAGTCAAGCGGGAAATATTTTATAAACAAAAGCTGAGTTTATATACAAATTTCCTAAAGCCCATCTTTTACATAGAGTATTTTAAACCTTTGTATCCATGTCCCCATCCGTGTGTCCACACACACTTTTAAGGACCCCTCAGCCTTTATAATTTGTTATAACACATTCAGACATTGTAAAGTGTCATAGAAATGAAAACTTTTTATTTTTAGCAAGGGTAAGAAACAGGTGGCAATGTTTAATTGGAGAGTTACAGTTTGGGCAGTTAAGTTTACCATACATAATGATGGCAACAGGTTTCAGTGATCTTTTTTATGACAGATGTACCAACATTTAATTGTTTTTCATCAAGAGTGGAGAGAAAAGACACTTCTGTAGATTTTTCAATTCTCCTATGTGTCACTTAGCTGTCCTCACCATTGTCTGAGCTCTTTTCTCTCATCCTTTTTGCTGCAATGAGTTGTGTCATTCCCTCATGATCAGCACTTTTGTTGTCTTTGTTTTTTGCTGTACCTCAGAAGTCCATCTTTTCTTTCATCTCCTTCCCATTCATGCATGAGGGAACAGTTGTGCCCTGTTGTGGGGATGTTCCGCTGGGTTTCAAACAGTAGGGTTTCTTTTTATTCTCTTCTAAGTAGTACAATGGGGCTGAATGTCTGTTGCAGAATGCACACACTAATATGCCAGGTTATTTGGTTTCTAAGAAGTCAATAAAAATACTACGTTTAGGCTTCGTCTTTGGCTTGCTTTTTCCTTGTTTACCTTTCAAGCCTTCAGTTATAAATCTGTTTGTTTGTTTCTGATCATAAAATATAATCTTCCATATTAAATCGAAGCGTGGAATCAACAGACTCTTAGAGAAAAATGTTCCTGGCGGTGGAGGATTTTCACACTAGCAGATTTGGCAGTCTGTTGTACCCTCCCTCGATAAGAGCCTCGGAACAGCCGCCAGAGCTAATTAATGGCAGCTACAACTTGGAGAGGATGAAAAAAATGGATCCCAAGTTGGTCTTGGCAAAACTTTCCAGTGTAAGAAACTAGCTCATCTCTGCATTTAGAGGTGTGCAGCTCTGACTGCTTTCGTCCAGATCACCTTGCCTGATTCTCGTTTTGGGGGGACGTGAATGTGAGCATGAGTATACCTAGCTATAAACACAGACCCGAAAGGCCATCCTTTAGCAGCAAAAGGCTAAAGACATAAAAAGCTAGAGATGTCTTAAGACACTTTGTTCTCATATTCAGAAACAATCTTCAAAATCCTCCTTAATGAGGTCATAAAAGAAAAAAATGGAACAAATGTTCCTTGTATATCTCACTGGGGCATGGCATCAGGGTCACTTGCCACCAGTATCCTATTTAAAAAGGGATTGGGGTAGTTCAATCAAGCATTGCATTAAGAGAGAGACTTTGATTAATTCCTTCTCTTTTCTTTTGTGCCACAGATAATTTCAGTAAATTTGTGATACTTTCTGCTTAGCCATTGCTGAGGCTTAAAGTTCTTGGTGCGTCATGCTGAGTATTAACATTTATCGGGCCTGCTCGGCCTTGGTGAAGAGGAGTGTGTGCTGCAGACAGCTCTCTAATCTTTGGCAAGCAGGGCCGGTCTCTAAACATGCCGGTCATCTGAGATCTTGGCCTAAGGAAGAGCCTGCTCTCAGGTTGGTGGCAGAAAGAAATGCTGGTGTCAAAGCAGGAAACACCTAACAGGAAGAAAGGTGGTGATTTACCGTAGTTAACTTTTTTAAAGGGACTGGATCTGCCTCTTACTGAGAAACTCACAGCTTGGGGAAGTTTCAGGAATGGCTCTCAAAGGAAACAAAAGCAAGAAAGGGACAAGTGAGGGCCACCAATGCGTGCTGTCACTGAGGCTTCTGTGGCTTCTGTGGAAGAGTTGGAGATTGTCCTCAGGATGGTTGAGATCAGGTAGGAAACTGGATTCTATTGTCATTTTTTTTTTTAAATTTACCGTTTGTGCTGAGAGGCTATCAGAAATATGAAAGGATATTTTAGTAACATGCTATAGAAACCCAGTGGCGAATGTTAACTCTTTTGGTTGTTTTGATCTAGAAGCAGGTTAGGATGTATTTAAAGCACTTAGTTAAAAAGCAAACAAACAAACAAAAAAAACAACTCAGTCACATACCTGTTGTATTTTATAAGCTGATTTTGAAACGATATATAATGTTTACTCTTTTTCAAATGCCGGGTCTATTAGGTATCCACACATTAAGTGTCCTTGAAAAGTTGGATTTGGGTTCTGAGGGACCGGAATGGCTGCTAGCGGAGTATTGTGGTGGTGGATAAATCTCCTTTTGTTTGTGGTTTATTTACTATATACACTGGATCAATTTTTATGGCTGCTGTTTTCTGTTCTGTTAGTTCAGCCACTGCACATGCGCATGAAGGCAACAGGTTAACACCCCTGACTTAAGAAGGTAGTTTTGGGTACAGATAGATAGAATCCCAGCTTTTCCAGTTGAAGCATTTGTTTTTAGTTGAAAGAGGGGGAGTCGGGTTTATTTTAATGAAATTATACTTCAGATGTTTATGTAAACAAGTTAAGACATCAGAATTAATTTTAGAGTATGTTTCATGATAATTACTATTATCTTGCTAAAGCTTAATAGCCAATCATAAGAGTTTTTTAATTTATCATTTAAAAATGAATAAGATGTTAGATATCTAGTTGACTCTTTTTTGGTACTGTTCCCAGATAAAGGACCCAAAGATGATCCTGTTTATTCATCAAACATTACTTATTAAACTCCTACTTTCTGCCAGGCTCATAGTATTATAACACTATTGTTATAATGTCAATGTAATGGGGTTTTTTTGATTTGTATTTGCAATGATTATTATAAGTAGTGGAAGCCCCTAAGTATCCTCGTTTCTGATCATCAGCTTTAACTCTGTGGGGTTGATCGTGTTTTCTCTGAAGTATGTCTGTGAATAGATTAGTCAGACCTGACCATAGTTTTTGGAATGCCAACTGAAATAGCATGATTGATAGATTTTTCCAGATTTGAAACTGGAGAGAACCATGGAGGCAGTGTGGTGTCATGTGAAGAACACAGGCTGTCACTTACTTTTCCTCGCCTAAAAGGGAAGGGCCACCTCTCAGGGCTTGGTGTGAGAATTAAGTTCTCTGAATGTGGTAGAGCAGCCAGCACAGGGCTTGGCCTACTCGATGCCCCTTCCCCCAACCCCTTATTCCTAAGAAATAAGTACTACAGGACACCAAGAGTTTACATTCTGATTCCCATCATTCACGCTGAGGGCCAGGGAAGTTACCTGGTTATTACTTCTTTGTACCACCAACAATGGTGCAAGCATGCATATTCAGAACCTCATTCCTGTGCAAAATACCTCACAGACTTTTAGGTCCAGGAAATACCCACTTCACTTCCTTATTTGAAGCATAATTGCAGATATTTAAAATATTACCTGCAGTGGAAATCTTCCAAACGTTGCTTTTTCACAAAGTCAGCATGGTGATTACTGAGAAGAAAGAGGCCACAACCTTAACTTCCTCAACAAAATCAAGCCTGTCACCACATTTCTTCCAGGGTTGCAAGTTCTTTTTCAGATAAAGGTTTCAGAGGGCAGGCAGGGTGGAAGGTCCTCTCATAAAATCACTCTGAGGAGAGCGGTCCTCCAGGAACCTCATCTTCTGAAACCAAAAGGAAAAAAGGAATGAAGACAAGCACATTTCACCTCCCCCAAATCTCCTTCAGGTCAGATCTAGGATCCAGCAAGTAACAAAAGTAGGCCACCTAGCAAATGAGCTGTTTCCTTTGAAACAGGCAAGTAAGAGATCTGGGCTTAAAAATATACCTAGTTCTCTCTCTCACACAGCAAATGTGTAATAAATGCTAGCCGAAGAAAATCATCCTTTTTACCTTATAATAGATCTCACAGGAAATGACACCTTTGGTCTTTATTTATAGAGAATGTTAGTATTAATATTACAGATCCATTATACTGCTTTTAATGTGTTTTGTGATGAGTATTTCCCCAAACCCATTCGGTTTTAACTGGGTCCTTCTCAATACTTAATTTAAACACAGCAATTTTTTTTTTTTTTAAATATTCAAGACAGCTGTTCTACTTTGGAATGCCAAAAACTTCTTTCTGCAAAATTATGTTCTAGAAGTTTGATAGGGCTTTGCTATTAGAACCAAAGAAAGCATAACATCAAGGACCATTCAGCTGTCTTCTTTTTTGTAGGTCAGGTGAAGAATTGCATTGAAATTTCTTTCTTATCTTAAACTAGAATCAGCTAGCACTGAAAAGAATGATCTGGACTGATTTCTCTTGTCTTTTAAAAAACATGACCCCTAAATGGGGGAGAGAATGTCTTCGCATGCTGTAGTATGCCTTACACATTGTTAGTGACCAACAAAAGTACTCAGGCATTTATATGGAGATAATGTGTATATGATCTTAGCCAAAAGGCCCTCCTTATAGGTCATTTACTAAGCCTTTCTTCAACGGCCTTTTAGATTGGACTCCTTTGTCAGCCATCTGCTCATGTATCAGTCGTGCTTAAGGAAGCGACACGGGGAGTGGTACTTGGTGTTCCTTGCCATAAATGTTTCTCTGAGGCGTACTTTCATCTGGTCAGTAAGATGTGTGCCTTTGGACACATGGGTCTGTTTGGGGCCGAACATCTTCAGAGTTCGATGGGCTTTGGAAATGTACATAAATGGCAGGGGGAGAAAGAGAGGCCAGAAGATATATCGTCACTCCCCTCTTCCCCTCCAGAGAGGACCAAAAGACTTGCAGACGGCCATTGACCCATTGGTGAGTTGCTCAAGAGTCATTGAAAAGATTCTTTTTCTTTCTCTGTCAATTAACAAAGTGTAATTTTGATAAAGTTTAGGAAGAAGGGAGAGAGGAGCACTGTATCCTAGACCACTTTTAGCCTGTTACATGACTGTTTCACATGTATGACCATCCTGACACTGAGTGCCACCACTCCCAACACCCCCGGGTCAGAGATGTGTTAATATTGTTGGTGTTATTGACAGACTAGCCACTGGCCAGAGGGTGGCAGGGGAGGGAGTGCTCTTGGGTCCCATCTTTCCAAGCTCTTGTCACCATAGCTATGGATCTCAAGGTGTACCCAGGAGCACTCAGGAAACTGGCCTCTTGGTTGGGCAACTAAGGCCTCAGGTTCCTGGGTTAATGTATCCATCCAATATCCGGGTTTGCCTTTCAAAGATTGACTAGCAGCTGTGGTACAACCAGTCACCACCACAGTCTGCAAGTACACAGACAGCATGGCAGGCCGGGTGGCAGGCAGGAGGCGCAGTGAATGGGCCTTAGTGGGGTCAGCCCCGGCACCAGCTGCATCTGGGCAGAAAGCATTTGGCTGCATCGCTGACCTCTTTCTTCATGAGAGCCCGGGACTGCCACTCAAAGCACTTTTCCTTCATTTTCCTCAGGACAGGCCATACTAGGCCCAAGAGGAGGAGCACGATGGGTCCATCCCTGTGTAGAGATGGGGTGAGACTCGGGGACAGGGTGCCTCTGAGCAGGGCTGGCCACACACAGGTCCCAGAGGCCTGGGGAGCAGCAAAATATCCCAAGATGCTTCCACAGGAAAGCCAAGAGGCAGATGCCACAGCCTGGAGCCTCAGCAGAGAGAGTGGTGGAAACCATGGCCAGGGGGATGGCAGCGCAGCACTAGCCTGCGAGAGAGCCCAGGAGCCCCAGAGGGAGCTTCCCTAGGAGGGGTTTGGGAAGAAGAGTAGTGGGTTTGTTGTACTTTGTAAAGATAGGCCAGATATTGGCAGGTCGTACTACATAAAGAAAAGTAAACGTAGACGGAAAATTTATATGGATTGGTATAGTCAAAATAGGGCTAACAAAGCCTTCCTTAAAAGCTGATGACTTCTTTAATGTCTTTGCTTAAATAAAAAGCCTAGCTGCAGAATAAATGGCTCTCTTGCTTGCTTTAAAAAAAAAGGAAGAATGCCTCAAAGCATTGAAATAAAACTTACTGATGATTCCACCACAAGAACAGAAAACATTTCTCATTGGTTAGGCTGTGATAGGTGATGAAGGCCCATTTACTTCCCTGCTCTTCTCATATTCAAAATGCTTTTCAATAATTATTATCAATATTATATAATTAAGGAAGGGAAATTTATTTCAAACTAATTTAAGATATTTGGCTTTTACATGCATTTATTTACTTATTTCTGTATTTAATTAGCACCTATTATAAGCCAGGTATAGCACCGGGGTTAGCAAAAAGAATGTTTCCATAAATCATGACTCCCTAAAATCATGGCTCTTAAAATCAGTTTTTTGTCTCTATTTCCCCGCCTCGAGTATTGTCTCTTGTTCTGCCCTATCATTGTGGTCAGACATTTAGATTAATTTTTAAAATCTTGTAATCTCAATGATGTACTATGCAGCAGGGATGGATAGTTAGAGTAGAAATAAAATCTTTAAGAAATTTTAATAACTAGGGAGTTGGCTCTGTCAGAGAAATTAACAGACTCGTTTGTGGAGACACACAGGGCTGCTCAGGCTGAACTGAATCCCTGTTGTAATTTGAATGCTTGAAACTCTTTCCATTTTATTGTCAAAATTACTGCCTTAACTTCCTCCCTCTCCTCATTTGCCTATTTCCCTTGCTTTTTATCTTGTGCACCACCAGTGTACAACATAGTGGTGTTTAACTACTTCCTGAAGGCATTATTAGTCATCAGGAGCACTAGTTCGTTATGGATGCAGACAAAATGGGGGTTCAGCTCATCAATTACAAGTTAGACTAATTTGGAAAATCTGGTTCCTCTCCTCAAAAGAAATAGCTCGTGCTCCTGTAGGCACTTCTATAAAATAGCTGTGTGTTTCCCTATTGTGAACAACTAGAATTCGTGGGTCCTGCTTGATGCTAGAACTGGAATTTACTTCACAATGGCAAGGCAGCTTTACCTAGAATGTCTGTCCTCATGGAAGGCGGGGAAAGCTGGATAAGTTCCGTCTCCCTTTCTGTTTTTGGTGTGCTTTTGACTTTTCCTCCCTCTGGTTATTATTGAGTGGAATGTAACCCTGAATCTTTCACTGGATGTTCTCTTGCCATCTTAAAGGAAAGGAGAAAGTTATAATGGATGTTTTGAATGTGCTCAACTTTTATTTTGTTCACACCCAAACCGAATGAGGCAAAGAGGCTAAAATCTTTTCTTGTTCCATCTGAGTAAGCATGACAACCTCCAATTCTTAATCTTTTAAAAGAAAAATAACCTTCCTCTGTGGGATTTCTGATTCGTTTCTCCCACTCTGCTCCCCTGCTCTGCATTTTTTTTTTAGTCAGATACTGTCTGGACTTTGTGAGCCAGTAACCTCCCTTCGCATCTCCCTCCCCTCTCCTCCCCACCCCCTTCTCTATGGTCACACAAAGCAAGGAGCCCGCAAAAGATGGAGTTTCTGGGTTTTGTATTTAAAAGGGGGGTGAAATGCTGGATATGCTTAGGAACACAAAACTGATCTGTTCAAACTTTACCAAAAAAGAACTATCTTGGTGTCAGGATAGTGAGAATAAGAAAAGTGAGAGAAATTGAGATTCTAAAAATATACAAGTGGAAGAGAATATAACAATGCTTTAGTAATTCACACCAAACCGACTTTCAGTTAGCGCAGCACAAACTGGTAGGTGTGGGCAGCGACTTCAAACCTCCCAAGGTAACAAGTGATATACAAAAAATGAGAATCCCACAGGAGCGGGGCCGGGAGTCCCGAAGCTTTCTACTTATTGATGTCTCTGAATAATAACCAGGGCTGGTATACCCGTCTGCGATGTAAAGCCAAGGACCTGAGTCTTAACCATTTTGCCCTGTCACAATGATTGTGGTCAGAGTACTTCTCTGTGACTTGGGTCCTGTGTCTGTGAAACTCTGGGTCTCCAGGGGATACGAATTTGTCTATGGCTAAACCCTTAGAGAAAAGTTCGAAACCAGGGTCCATGGGCCAAATCATACCTGTCACCTATTTTTGTAAAGCCCTCAAACTAGGGATTTTTTTTTTCAGATGAATGATTTTGATGATAGGGAACATTACCTTTGAACTCCAATGAAGCAAAATGTTTTCCCCTCCAAAAAAAAAAAAAAGAACGCCATTCTTCTCATGAGTAGTACAGTATTACCAAAACATTGTGCTCAATTTAATTTTGAATTTTGTTTATATAAAATGGGTGGGAATTTGCATTCTCTCTTGTTA
>NW_011888864.1:6251162-6255438 GCF_000151845.1 Pteropus vampyrus | reverse complement strand
TTCTCCCACTCTGCTCCCCTGCTCTGCATTTTTTTTTTAGTCAGATACTGTCTGGACTTTGTGAGCCAGTAACCTCCCTTCGCATCTCCCTCCCCTCTCCTCCCCACCCCCTTCTCTATGGTCACACAAAGCAAGGAGCCCGCAAAAGATGGAGTTTCTGGGTTTTGTATTTAAAAGGGGGGTGAAATGCTGGATATGCTTAGGAACACAAAACTGATCTGTTCAAACTTTACCAAAAAAGAACTATCTTGGTGTCAGGATAGTGAGAATAAGAAAAGTGAGAGAAATTGAGATTCTAAAAATATACAAGTGGAAGAGAATATAACAATGCTTTAGTAATTCACACCAAACCGACTTTCAGTTAGCGCAGCACAAACTGGTAGGTGTGGGCAGCGACTTCAAACCTCCCAAGGTAACAAGTGATATACAAAAAATGAGAATCCCACAGGAGCGGGGCCGGGAGTCCCGAAGCTTTCTACTTATTGATGTCTCTGAATAATAACCAGGGCTGGTATACCCGTCTGCGATGTAAAGCCAAGGACCTGAGTCTTAACCATTTTGCCCTGTCACAATGATTGTGGTCAGAGTACTTCTCTGTGACTTGGGTCCTGTGTCTGTGAAACTCTGGGTCTCCAGGGGATACGAATTTGTCTATGGCTAAACCCTTAGAGAAAAGTTCGAAACCAGGGTCCATGGGCCAAATCATACCTGTCACCTATTTTTGTAAAGCCCTCAAACTAGGGATTTTTTTTTTCAGATGAATGATTTTGATGATAGGGAACATTACCTTTGAACTCCAATGAAGCAAAATGTTTTCCCCTCCAAAAAAAAAAAAAAGAACGCCATTCTTCTCATGAGTAGTACAGTATTACCAAAACATTGTGCTCAATTTAATTTTGAATTTTGTTTATATAAAATGGGTGGGAATTTGCATTCTCTCTTGTTATACAGATCCCTGTACAATATCCCCACATTTGTCTCTCAGCTCACAGTCTGAAATATTTACTGTCTGGCCATTTCGGAAAAAAATTTGCTGAGCCATGTTCTAAGCTATTGCACAGAGAGACAGTTCTGAAGGAAAAAGAACGACATTTTTGTTGTTTCTTTGTCTGAATCTCTGGATTTTCTTTTTTAAGAGTAAAGCTGTTCTTGCCAGTGTGGATGTGAGTTAATGTGCTTTGGCTTATGCAATGCCCTGAGTAAACTGGTGTCAGTTGTGAAATGCATGCTATATGGTCAGCAGCTGCCTGTGTGAAAATTTAGTTACAGAATAAAATAAACCTGTGTTTCTCTATATAAAATAGGCAATAATAGTACTCATTTCATAGGATTGTTGAAAGGATTTAGTGAGATAATGCAAATAAAGGACTTAATAGATTTGAAAAAGAAAGAAAAGAATGAAGCCCGTCATGAAGTACCACTGAGATCTTAAGTTTGTTTGCCTTAGTAGGAGTCCTGGCACCTTCTATTTTAACATTTTGCATCTGCGTACAGACACACTGTCCCTTTTCAACATGATTCTGATTTTGAAGGAGACCCTATCTGTTTAAAATAGAATTATTGCTTACGTGCTATACATTTCTAATGATTTTTAAAGCATAAATAAATCTTATCAGAGAGCATAAAAGGGAGTTTTTTGGTTTCAGAAAATTTTAGGATGTCGGGTTTCACTGTTTTGGTAACTGATCAGAATACAGGATCAGAAAAACTGTCTTGGTGTTTCAAATAACTAGATACCTAGGGATCCTCCGCATGCATGAAGCAACGGCTAAGAGTTAGAGGTGGGCATGGCATTCGCAAAGAAAGAGAAATTGCTGATGATAATTGAGGAGAGGAAATCATTGGGCTCGGGCTGCCTGTGCTCTTCTGCCACAACATATGTTTTGCCTGTTGGAGTTTGTCCCCCACCCCCCTCCAAGGCTCTATCCCTAGTCACCACCTCTGAGAAGCCTTCCTGGAATACCCCCTTCCCACACTGTTTGCCAACCGGTGTTAGCATTCGCCTTCTTGCGTTAAGAGATCCTGTCACCACAGCTAGAGCTTGACTTCCCCCAAGGCGGATTCTCTCCCGATTTGTGTAATCCCCAGGCCTGGCTTAGGTGTCCAATATCCATTTGTTGAATCAGTGAAGTACTGGATAAAAATTTGTCTAACACTGAAATAAAGTAAATGGGAAAATCCTTTTGATTTTCTTCTTTTCAGATATAAATTAATGTGCATAGATAATTAAGAAACATTATTGTAGAGCTGATTACAAATTCACAAATTTACAAATTTATATATAGGTTTTCAAGCTATTAAGTTCTGAAGACCTGGGGGCATCAGAGAGGAGGTATAAATCTGACTTCTTTATTTTCTTCAGTGCTAACCCTTAGCATGAAAGGGTTAGCCCCCTTCGTAGGTGTGTTCCCCAGATATGGCAGAATGCCTGCCACCATCTGTGTGTGCATAAAACAGCGTGCCTGAGCACAGCCCTAGGTAACACTCTTCCGGACCCACGTGTCTGGCCGGAGGAGGTCAGGGAAGAGGAGGGAGAGTGTCTTCTCCTTAACAGCAGCTATGATTGTTTGGACTTCCAGTGTGTGAGTCGCTTTATCAGGAGTGTTATATGCATCCCTTCACTGACTTCTCACAACTCTCCTGTTATTGTATCCAACTCCTAATATGAATCTGAAATTTAGAGCGGTTAAGTAACATACTTAAGGTGTCACCAGATCCAGGTCTGCTGGGTTCCAGAGCCCATACCCTTACCTGCTGCTCTCCCCTCACCATTCATCCATCTCCAGTCCGGGGAAGTGGGAAGGTTCTTCAGAGCTGGCTAGTTTGGGACTCATGACCATTGGTTTCCCCTCAAAACACGGACTAGAGCCGCCATGTGGGCAAGTATGTTGTTAATCACTGTCTTTTCCTCTTCTCTGAGCTCAAGAACAACTGAACTCTCAGAGTTAGGAATTGAGTCCCCATCACTGGGTCCCCTTGTTCCTCTCGTAACTCAGGGTGGAGTCATCACACATCTGCAGACATGGCGAGGCCGCTAGTGGAAGATGACAAATGAGGCAAACAGCAACACAAGTAAGACCTCCAACTTTTAGAAAAGGCCACCTTTCCCAAATGATTCTGTGTACTTCAATTTCCCCTGACCTGTTTTGGTGGATTATATGGAATCCCATGCAAGTTAAATCCACTGAGCGCTGCATGCTAGAAGTTCCAGGCAATGAGAAATGAGCTTCGTGGTAATTGAGAATGAAGCTAAGGAAGAAAATTTTATTGTTAATCAAGGACTTAATTGCCTCTGGGACATTTTAAATAAATGCCATGCCGTACTTAAGGAGCAGTGTTCTGTAAGTGAGATGCAAAAATTCTTTAATTAAACCATCATGGGTATTCCCTGATTGAAATATCTGCCTTTATCTTCATAGTTAAATCTTCTTGATTCGTGTAATAACTCAATCAGGAAATGAGTAAATTAAGGGCTCCTTGAAAGAACAAATCAATTGTATAAAATTGATTGATATTATTTCTGGGACAGTCTTCATTGTACTTATTTGGATTGATCACAGCATATTTTGGTGCATTTTCTATTTAGTGGTTTTATAGAGTAAGCTGTTTGTCAGCCTGCAGGAGACAGATTATGGCTATGGTATGGTATAAGGCAGATAGTTCTTAGAAGAATTTGTCTTAGAAATGGAACAAAAGTAAGGATTTCTTGGCCATTGAGAAACTCAACGATGATGACATGGGTAGTCTCTGCAGTTAATCAGAAAGGAAGTTGGAAGTAAGTTGGTCAACAAACAAGTGAGTGACCACAGGCCAGGCCTGTGCCAGATGCCGATAAACTCGTATCAGTGTCCATGAGCTAAAGGGTCGAGTTCTCAATTGCCGACTAAACAGTCCCAAGGGTTCAGACCCAAAGACTCAGCTTCAGAAACAGGCTGAAGAGATTTTCTCGTTGCACCATACTTGGAAAACCAAAAACAAAAAATGAAAAATTAGGTATTTAAAAGTTTTGGCTTAAGAGATTGCCTAAAGAGCCTCACATGGAACTCAGTAAATTTTTTAAAAGTAGGAATGGTTTGTTTTGCGAAGCCAATGCTGTGATTTTATTTAATTTTTATTTTTTAAAAAGAAAAATTGCCATCTGACGTTACCAAATCTTAAAACATACATGCAATCACACATTTTAAAATTTTTATTTAGATTAAGTAATCAGCAAATATGTAAACCATCAAATAATGGCATTTATAGAATGAATTCATACTAAAACTTTTACCTCCTA
>NW_011888864.1:6243086-6251112 GCF_000151845.1 Pteropus vampyrus | reverse complement strand
ACTGTCTTTTCCTCTTCTCTGAGCTCAAGAACAACTGAACTCTCAGAGTTAGGAATTGAGTCCCCATCACTGGGTCCCCTTGTTCCTCTCGTAACTCAGGGTGGAGTCATCACACATCTGCAGACATGGCGAGGCCGCTAGTGGAAGATGACAAATGAGGCAAACAGCAACACAAGTAAGACCTCCAACTTTTAGAAAAGGCCACCTTTCCCAAATGATTCTGTGTACTTCAATTTCCCCTGACCTGTTTTGGTGGATTATATGGAATCCCATGCAAGTTAAATCCACTGAGCGCTGCATGCTAGAAGTTCCAGGCAATGAGAAATGAGCTTCGTGGTAATTGAGAATGAAGCTAAGGAAGAAAATTTTATTGTTAATCAAGGACTTAATTGCCTCTGGGACATTTTAAATAAATGCCATGCCGTACTTAAGGAGCAGTGTTCTGTAAGTGAGATGCAAAAATTCTTTAATTAAACCATCATGGGTATTCCCTGATTGAAATATCTGCCTTTATCTTCATAGTTAAATCTTCTTGATTCGTGTAATAACTCAATCAGGAAATGAGTAAATTAAGGGCTCCTTGAAAGAACAAATCAATTGTATAAAATTGATTGATATTATTTCTGGGACAGTCTTCATTGTACTTATTTGGATTGATCACAGCATATTTTGGTGCATTTTCTATTTAGTGGTTTTATAGAGTAAGCTGTTTGTCAGCCTGCAGGAGACAGATTATGGCTATGGTATGGTATAAGGCAGATAGTTCTTAGAAGAATTTGTCTTAGAAATGGAACAAAAGTAAGGATTTCTTGGCCATTGAGAAACTCAACGATGATGACATGGGTAGTCTCTGCAGTTAATCAGAAAGGAAGTTGGAAGTAAGTTGGTCAACAAACAAGTGAGTGACCACAGGCCAGGCCTGTGCCAGATGCCGATAAACTCGTATCAGTGTCCATGAGCTAAAGGGTCGAGTTCTCAATTGCCGACTAAACAGTCCCAAGGGTTCAGACCCAAAGACTCAGCTTCAGAAACAGGCTGAAGAGATTTTCTCGTTGCACCATACTTGGAAAACCAAAAACAAAAAATGAAAAATTAGGTATTTAAAAGTTTTGGCTTAAGAGATTGCCTAAAGAGCCTCACATGGAACTCAGTAAATTTTTTAAAAGTAGGAATGGTTTGTTTTGCCAAGCCAATGCTGTGATTTTATTTAATTTTTATTTTTTAAAAAGAAAAATTGCCATCTGACGTTACCAAATCTTAAAACATACATGCAATCACACATTTTAAAATTTTTATTTAGATTAAGTAATCAGCAAATATGTAAACCATCAAATAATGGCATTTATAGAATGAATTCATACTAAAACTTTTACCTCCTATATTCAGGATTCTTGAATTTAAAACTACCAAGCCCTTTAAAAGCAGTTTCATATTCAAATAAACACACTTACAGACACACCTTGTGAGCTGAGTACTTGAAAAAAGGAAATGAGGGGAGGAAAGAAAAATATTTGAAGTCATATTTTCATAAAGGCTCTGTGGTCTTCAACACGTGTTGGCCGATTCAGGCCAGGCTCATAATAACAAGTTAGGCTTTGCCTATTGTCTTGGGACCACACTTGCCAGTGTGTCCTCTGAAAAACCTCTTTTCTTCCAGAACCCCTGTTATGGGTACATAGAAAGTCTGTGTGGTACCCACCAGCCGCAAAAGGGTCCGTGTGATATTAGAATCAAAATCATACTCAATTCTTTGGCAGTATCTCGAAAATTGGCATTGTGATGTCACTGTGAGAATAGAAATTCCTTTAGATTTCTACATGATGATTCAGAGCAATTAATTCTATTCTAATGTTCATACTGTCTTTGTACCAACTCCAGTAGGGACAAGCATACCTTCACATAGTCTGTGAAAAAAGGAAAATACGCCATGCACTTCAAAGCAAAACTAGCTGCCTTGCTCCTCAACCTATTTCCAAATGATTCAAACTTATTTAAAGAAACGTTAATGAGCCCAGGAAAATGAAATATCTTAGCGTTCTTGCGCATCATTTTTTCGATTCTTTATTGTCATATAAGATGTTTTTATGAAATCCCTTTCTCTGACTCTCGCACATCTGACTTTGAGAGCTTAGTGGTCAGTTTGTATCCCAAGAAAATCATCATCTGAGCTCATGTTGCGGGACTCGGACATTTGCAATTTTTGCAGCTACATGGGTTCTGTTTGATCATTTTCCCTCTCTGTCTGTCTTGTACATTCTATGTGCTGGGCTTGCACTAGTTCATAGCTTTCGGAGAAAGTATCATGAATGACTTGATGCCCCTATTATGACTTAAGCTGGAGAGTCCACGACTATAGATCCTGCATCTCTCAAACTGAGATTTTTGATTCGGAGACAGGTCGCCTGTAGACACTTCCCAGAGGCTTGGGCTGTTTGAGACACAGATTGTAATCACAGTAATTAGCACCGAATTTTCAAGTCCTGCTCTCCTGCTTGACCTGGAGCATTCAGCCAGCGTGCACACAGCTGGATCAATGGCAGGAATTGAAGGGCCGGTTGTGGGCTGCTTCTGGCAGCCTGTGGTGGGCACCACCCCTGGGGAGTTCCAGGGGAGCATCAGGGACAAGGGAGCAGCGCGGAGACCTGGGGCGAGAGAGGAAAGAAATATGATATTGATAAAGCATCTGTCAGTGGGAATTGTTACAGGAGATAGATTGCAGTACAGACTTTTGCCTGAAATTCATTATCAATAAATTCGTTTTTCTCTCTCTTGCTTAGTTCAGTTTTAAGTGTTCCTAAAATGTCCCCTGTTAAGAGAAAGTACCTACCTATTTTAATCCAAACTAATTGTATTAAAAATTGAAAAAAATTGTGGGACATGAAACAGATATTTTGATGGATCAAAAATGAAGTTTGTTTGTTTTAAATTTAATGCCCTACCTTCAAGTAGCTTATCTTGAGCAGCACAGTTGTGGCAAAGAAGAACCGATGCCTGATTATGAAATAAATTATCTGGGTAGTTTGATGGTGATGGTGCAGAGACAGAATCAAGCTCCGGGGTCTTTCTGTCATCCACTTGCTCTTCTCAGTCCCACAGAGTGTGTCACCTCACCAGGGCAGCTAGAAGGTAAGGGCGACAAGAAAATGGCAGTGGGGGGGTATCAGCTCCACAACCCCCACCCACCAAGGACTAATGACGTTGAATGTCTCTACTTGAAGACTGAACATTGAATAATAATAGATAGGTTTTGAACTTAGAGGAAAAACTTAATTTCACAGTACAGAACCATTTGAGCATATGTAGTATCTCTAACACTCTGATCAACGGAGTTGAAAAAGCATGGACGGCAGATTTTTTTTTTAAATGACAGATTTTTTTAAAGTTTGATTCTACTAAAGGCAGAAACACAATTAGTTCCATTCTGCCATTTTGTATCAGTAGGTCATATAAAGTTAAACTTTTGAGGGGATACTTTTATATTTTCAGTTGTAGGCTTTTGTACTCATTTATATTTCTAGAATATTTGCGTGGAAAATGAGGACAATTCTGTGTTTAAATGAATTGTTCTTGAACCTCTCACTTGACAATCATTATATGATTTGAGTGTTAAGTCATATGACCTTCACATGCTCACACATAGTAGTTTTCAGGCCACGATTGCATTTGCCACTAATTTGTACCTTAGGAAGAATTATAGATGTGACTGTGAAATGCTCTGTTCCAGAGGTGTGGAATGAAGCGTTGCTACTCCGCTTCCAGAATGCACCCCATCCTGGGGGTAACCTAGTGTCTTTCCTCAACAGTTCCTTAGTATTCAGTAGCCCATTCAGGCACTAGCTTAGCATTTTTTCCTGAAATTCTTTTGTAAATCAACAGGAAGCCTTCTTTCCCGTTTTGTTTTGTTTTTTTAATTATAAAGGAGGAAATGATGGTAACACTTAAACACATATTGTTATTTTAACATCTAGTTTTACATCTGTTGAGGAGTTGTGTTTTTACTTTAAAATACTTTAGTCAAGAATCAAAACCAGAGAATAATGCCTGTTCCCAACCTTGTGTCAACGGTGGTTCTTTTTTAAAAGCACACAGCAGAAAACACTGCATTTAATTCTTGTTGGCTTAATAGCCAAATATGAAGCCAAAACAGCACAACATTTAATTTTTTTAACGATTTAAGTAAATTGCTTTAGAAATCCGGACCAGACTTTTAAAAAATACTTCTCACATCTTGCCTTTTTAAGTAACTGTGGAATTAGACACACCATAAATGGACTTTGTATTTTCTTAATAAGTTTAAATTTTCAGATATTTGAATGTTATGGATCCTACAAGGCTGTTTCATTTCATGTTGAAGAGACCCAGCATTATTTTTATACTTTTTGTTTGTTTGTTTAAGTGCAAAAGTTGGATTAGGACAGGGGCTGGTGAGTTTGGAAAGCATCAGTTTTCTTTTTTCTCTTTCCTTCTTGTGTTTATTTTGTAGTTGGGAATTGTGTGTTTTTTTGTTTTCGTTTTTTTGCTGTTTTTTCACTTTAGACTTTTACTCTCCTTCATTTTTCCTTTGCTTTACAGTAGGAGAGGGTGGTGGGCTTTTTTGTTTGTTTGTTTGGGGTTGGGTTTTCAGAGTTTTTTGTTGTCGTTGTTTGTTTATTTTTTGTATATACCTCCTTTTCCTCCAGATATTGTTGCTGACCAAATTTAAAACAGTACAGTGTTTAGGATCCCTGCAGGGCCATTTTATGTATTTGGACCCATAAAGGACCCCAAGCAATAACTACCTGAATTGCTTTTAATTACACAATATAGCTGCATCATTTTACTTTAGATTCTTTTTGATTGATGCTGCAGGGCAATTGTAACCGCGGATGATGGGATTAAGTGCCTCTTGAAGTGACTTTAGCTTCTTCTGGGAACAAAGGGAAAAAGGAGAACACTTAGTCCCTTTTCGCCTGAGCTGCCTTTTTCTTCGCTTCTGTATAAAGAAATACAATTAACAAACATTATCCCCAGAGGCAAATTGAAATGTACATGCAGACAAGAACGCTCTTGACTGCAATTAGACATATATGATCCGAGGTATTCTGACCATTTATTAGTGCTAATTGTTTGAGAAACAAGCCCAGAACAAATGATTAAAATGTAGGTGACATAACTGGGATTATTAGCACATGTGATAAAATGTGTGCTCTGCAGCTGTACCAATAAAATGCTTTGGAAAGTGGCTCTGATTAGACAAATGCTTGGTTTGGCTCTGTGGTATTTGCTCAAGACCTGGTGGTGTTTATAACAAACAACTTATATCTATCTTTCTTAATTAGTGGGAATTACTATGCAAATGTTGGTGTTTTGTAATTTAATATCCTATCGTTTCCCCCTGCCTTTGGGTTGTTATTGCAGCCTACTGGTCTTGCTGGGAATGGGATAAACCGAGTTCTTAGGTTTTGCTTCTTTGCTCTGCTTTCTTGAAAATACTGGATGCCATGGAGTACTACCGCCAAGTTTGCTCTCTTATTTGTTTTTGAATAATCATCTCATGTGCTGAGTAGTTCTCCTTGGAACTGGTATTATGGTTACAGAGATCTGGCAAAGGTAACCTAGTCAAACATAAACTGTCTGGGAACTAGTTGGCCCATATGGACAGTCAGCATTCTGCTAAGTCCTCCAGCCTAACACAAGCTAAGCTAGCGGAACCAGAGGGGGAAGACAGAAGGGACCAGTGGAGTAAGGACCAATTCAGAGGGTTGGATGGCCATTGAATTTCCCTTGGAAATGCATCTAGAAGTTTGGGTTTAGCAAAGAAATGTGAGCTCAGGTTAATGTGGAGTCAGCGAGAGATTTCGGAGGCACAAATGGGAATGGAAAGAAAGAAAATATCAGATGGAACAATGAAACTTGGGTGTCAAAGAGAACTTGGGAAATGTGCTAGGCAGGCAGAAGCTAAAACCCGAAGTCTGTCTAAGAACAGATGTTTTGGGACTCCTAACTTGTAGCTCGGTGTTCCTCTGTCCCTTGCTTGCATTTCTGAAACCAGAGTCAAAGGAAAAACCATTTGGAGATTGTCCATTTGGTGCCATAAAAACCTGCAACAACTTTTCAATCTCAGGTGGTCTGTCCTTGTCACCCAACAGATTTCTGAGCCACCTACTTCTTAGCATATCATTAGCACTTTCCAAAAGGAGACAAATATCAGTGTTAGTCTAAATAGAATGTAAGATTAAATTCACTTTTTAAAGTAGTTAATGCATTCCAAAGACAAATGCAAAAAATTGTCTGGTTATCTTGGTCTCTGGATAACCTATTTCATCTCTTCTGCCATTATCACAGAAAACTGAATCAAGTCACAAATAAACCATATCATAGATTCTTATGGACATGCGGCTTGTGGGAAGGAATCACTTCTTAATTTTTTTATTTTATTCTCTTCATATTTACAATAAAAGTGTTACTCTCTGAGTCTGGCCAGTTCATTCCACTGAAAAGTAAGTAACAATACATATTCAATAAGAGTGGATGGGGGAGGGAGGGAACTAAAAATAAAGGGAAAAGAAACTTTTTCATTTTGAGCTGGTGCATTGCTAAGTGTGCCACTGAATTAAAAAAACCTTAAGCTCCCCTAAAATTAGCGCAAGTTCTAGGAAGTCTTGCCTTAAATAGATATTTAAAGGAATAAATGCCTACAACACATTAAATGTACTTAAAACAAAAACTATTATAAAAAGCCTTCATGATTATATCCATATGTTTAGTTTTAATTTGCATCACACTTAGCTCTGAATAATTAAAGAGGAAAAAAAATAATCTTCATCTTATTGTGGATCCCACACAATCAAAGCCACATACACGTGATTCATGATCACAGCTTGTATTCACAGCTTTCGTGTGTGTGGTGTGGGTCTGGCAATTAGACTTAGACTGTTTTTTCTAAAAATTATTCAGTGCTAGAGAGAGATCAATATTAAATCCTCCCAAAATCTACAAATCAGGATAATCGGGGGACTATGGCTAATGAAATATCAAAATTCTAAGCTATGTAACATTTTGGCCTCATTTGATTGAGATTGACACTCGAAAGGATTTTTGAGAGACTTTAGGAAGAAGAAAACAGATTCCATTAACCAGATTATTTTCATGACAGTTACAACAACAACAACAACAACAATAATAATAATAGCAGAGAGAACTGTTCTCTCAAAATTACAGAACCATTTTCTGGAGGGAAAAAATTTTTTCCTCATGATTACTTTCATGTCAAAGAACTGGGTCATGGGGGAGATGCATTAATTTGACACATTTAGCAGGCTTTGCGCTTTTGAAGAACTCTGCAAAAGAATCCATGGTTACATCTGTCAGGTTGACAGTCTTCTTTCGTGACCTTTAAAAAAAGTTAAGGAGAAATTGATCTTTTTGGTTCACATTTGCTCAGTTACCTCTCAAGCTCTGCACAAGCCAGGAAATAATCATCTCAGCTTTAAATTTATTTTTTGAGCTAGAATAACCCAGTACTAATGGAATCTTTAAATGGAGAGATTTTGTGAATGGTCTTCTTTGTGAACACTTCCTGGCAATGCCGTGGTAATATTTCTCGTGCTCTCCACTGGCTGTTTCAATACATTAAGTACTAAATATTGTCTTTTCTGCGACTGGTTTTAGAATCAATCTTCTTAGGCAAGAATGCCAGCAATGAACAATCTAAGCAGAGGTTGTGCTCTGAATGTTCACCTGTGGCCGGGAATGGAACAAGTATGCTTTTTATTCCTTACACCCAGAGTTTCACGGTTAGAAATCCCAAATCATCTCTACAGAGGCGAAGGGAAGTCAGATAGCACGTTCTTTAGGTTTTAGTTACAATTTACCGAAAGCTCCACGTTCTATGCTTGATAGGTGCTCTCTCTCACGGTTCTGGATGCTGGGATTACAGTTGGGAATCCATCTATCAAATCTCTGTGGAGAGAGGGTCCTGAGCGTCATTCCTGGCCCAAGTTCTCAGCAACATTGACAGTTAACTATTAATGAACAATATCTTTGG
>NW_011888864.1:6211694-6242126 GCF_000151845.1 Pteropus vampyrus | reverse complement strand
AGACAAATATCAGTGTTAGTCTAAATAGAATGTAAGATTAAATTCACTTTTTAAAGTAGTTAATGCATTCCAAAGACAAATGCAAAAAATTGTCTGGTTATCTTGGTCTCTGGATAACCTATTTCATCTCTTCTGCCATTATCACAGAAAACTGAATCAAGTCACAAATAAACCATATCATAGATTCTTATGGACATGCGGCTTGTGGGAAGGAATCACTTCTTAATTTTTTTATTTTATTCTCTTCATATTTACAATAAAAGTGTTACTCTCTGAGTCTGGCCAGTTCATTCCACTGAAAAGTAAGTAACAATACATATTCAATAAGAGTGGATGGGGGAGGGAGGGAACTAAAAATAAAGGGAAAAGAAACTTTTTCATTTTGAGCTGGTGCATTGCTAAGTGTGCCACTGAATTAAAAAAACCTTAAGCTCCCCTAAAATTAGCGCAAGTTCTAGGAAGTCTTGCCTTAAATAGATATTTAAAGGAATAAATGCCTACAACACATTAAATGTACTTAAAACAAAAACTATTATAAAAAGCCTTCATGATTATATCCATATGTTTAGTTTTAATTTGCATCACACTTAGCTCTGAATAATTAAAGAGGAAAAAAAATAATCTTCATCTTATTGTGGATCCCACACAATCAAAGCCACATACACGTGATTCATGATCACAGCTTGTATTCACAGCTTTCGTGTGTGTGGTGTGGGTCTGGCAATTAGACTTAGACTGTTTTTTCTAAAAATTATTCAGTGCTAGAGAGAGATCAATATTAAATCCTCCCAAAATCTACAAATCAGGATAATCGGGGGACTATGGCTAATGAAATATCAAAATTCTAAGCTATGTAACATTTTGGCCTCATTTGATTGAGATTGACACTCGAAAGGATTTTTGAGAGACTTTAGGAAGAAGAAAACAGATTCCATTAACCAGATTATTTTCATGACAGTTACAACAACAACAACAACAACAATAATAATAATAGCAGAGAGAACTGTTCTCTCAAAATTACAGAACCATTTTCTGGAGGGAAAAAATTTTTTCCTCATGATTACTTTCATGTCAAAGAACTGGGTCATGGGGGAGATGCATTAATTTGACACATTTAGCAGGCTTTGCGCTTTTGAAGAACTCTGCAAAAGAATCCATGGTTACATCTGTCAGGTTGACAGTCTTCTTTCGTGACCTTTAAAAAAAGTTAAGGAGAAATTGATCTTTTTGGTTCACATTTGCTCAGTTACCTCTCAAGCTCTGCACAAGCCAGGAAATAATCATCTCAGCTTTAAATTTATTTTTTGAGCTAGAATAACCCAGTACTAATGGAATCTTTAAATGGAGAGATTTTGTGAATGGTCTTCTTTGTGAACACTTCCTGGCAATGCCGTGGTAATATTTCTCGTGCTCTCCACTGGCTGTTTCAATACATTAAGTACTAAATATTGTCTTTTCTGCGACTGGTTTTAGAATCAATCTTCTTAGGCAAGAATGCCAACAATGAACAATCTAAGCAGAGGTTGTGCTCTGAATGTTCACCTGTGGCCGGGAATGGAACAAGTATGCTTTTTATTCCTTACACCCAGAGTTTCACGGTTAGAAATCCCAAATCATCTCTACAGAGGCGAAGGGAAGTCAGATAGCACGTTCTTTAGGTTTTAGTTACAATTTACCGAAAGCTCCACGTTCTATGCTTGATAGGTGCTCTCTCTCACGGTTCTGGATGCTGGGATTACACTTGGGAATCCATCTATCAAATCTCTGTGGAGAGAGGGTCCTGAGCGTCATTCCTGGCCCAAGTTCTCAGCAACATTGACAGTTAACTATTAATGAACAATATCTTTGGGCTTCTTTGTGTTTCCCGAAGCCCTGGGTTGAAGCAGCTCAGAAACAGAAGAGATGCTAATCGCATTGTGTTCTCAAACGTGTTCAGTGAAGGAGGGCAGGTTTCCCTCTTGACCTCAGTGTCACTCCAAGGGAAAAAAAGTCCCTCCAGTTTTCCATTCAGATAAAACCTCTGCTCCTCCTCCTCTCGCCAAAAGTAGAGCGAGAAAGTGGGATTATGGTGAATACCCACCAACAGGCACATGCTCTTTTGTCATCCTCTCTTCAACACAAAACAGGGAGCTTTGCTGCAAAACAAAGCTCCTCTCCGCTCCTTTCCCCCTCCCTGTTCTCCCTTCTTTGCCCTCACCTCAGCCTTCCTGTCCTGCCTCCCACTTTTTTATCCACCCCAACTTTACCGTCAGGATCCATCCCTTTCTCCTCCCTCTTTTCCTTTTCCTCATTCTCTTCCTCTCCTTCACCTCTTCTCAAATGTCCTCTCCCCTGCCCTCTTCCTCCGTATTGTCTGCTGGGCTGATTTAGGCTTAGCTTGTACAGAACGCTTCCCTTCACCTTCCTTTTGGAAAAATGGCAGTAGTTGCTGTCAGAGGTGCCACCAGGCACCCAAGTGCCAAGGGGTAGAGAGACTCTGAATGGTGCCGCTGCCACGCTTATTAATAAAGACTAAGCCATGTGGGATATAAATATGGATCTCTGTTCTCATGGAAAACTGGCCCTCTTTTATGGGATCCATTAATCATCACACAGCTATATGGGAGTTTCCCTGTTCCTGGAACTCACCCCACTCACGAGCTGTGCACTTACCTGGAGAGCTAGATTTCTGTGGCCGTACCGAGTAGACTCCTGGGCGACTGGGAAACACAGTCTGTAGGAAACACAGCTTCCTGTCCCGTCCATGTTTATATACCCCATGGCCCTTACAGAGCACGGGCCTGCTCTTGGTAGACCCAGTATTTATTGAATGCATGATCAATACAGAATCTGATCAATACATTTGTGTTTATGACATTTCATAAAATGATAGCATGGATGTGACAAAGAAAACAGATTTGGCAACTTTATGTTTTTTCAATTGGGGTAAAATATACATAATATACATCTTACCATTTTAACGATTTGAAATTGTGCCACATTCAGCGTTATTAAGTACATTCTCATTGTTGTACACCATCACCATCTCCAGAACTTTTCGTCTTCCCAAACTGAAACTCTGTTCTTATTAAATAATAAGTCCCAACTTCATTCATAGAAACTTCCTGTCGACTACTCTAGGTATCTCATATAGGTAGACTCATACGGTATTTGTTTTTTGTGTCTGGCTTATTTCACTGAGCATAGTGACTTTAATTTTTGACGTAAATGTTTGTTTGCTTTCTCATTCTTTGTGAAAAAGGACCTCCATCACTGGAATCACTTGCTTTGTCACTTGGTATTCCGATGGTCTGAGGAGGCAGAGATCGGCACTGGAAGAGCATGACACAAACTTTATCAAATCTGGCATAAATAAGGATTCTGCTTTTTTTTCTCTACTCATGCTAAGTCTGTCCCTTATCTGATGCCCATTCTTTTTCCTGGGGTTCCATAGCAAGGATAGTTCAGGAAGGAATTCTCTCAAAGTGGCTGAAAGGCTGGCCCACGGCCTGTGGGTTGCCTAGTCCTGTTCCACGGATCCTTCCATAGACGCAAACCCACAGCAGACCACAGACAGCTATCTTGTGTGTCCCTTCTTTGGGCACTAAGACTATTTCTTCATTTCAGTACAAAACAGAGCACTTGATTAAGGTGTGATGTAATTGCTCCATCAGAGAGTTTGCCCTGAAAATGTCGTCTTGGCATTTCTGAAGCGGGCTGCACGCTTATTTGTATTTGCACCACATGCTAATCTCACGAATGGTCCTGTTCTGCCAGTGAAAGGACGGATGGCTGTTCTTTTGCTCTTATGCCCAGGGAAAGCCCCCCACTTCTCTGTGCACTGTTGCCATAGTAACCAAAACATAGTTTTTCAAAATAAGAAAGGAATCTTTCTGGGTACTGGGGAACTTAGTAAAGTGAGAACATAAGTAAGCCTCAATTGTTATAGATGCTGGCATAAATACTCAGTTGTTAATAGTCATAAGCATGGTTGAAATTTGTAGGTAATTTTACTGTCTCCTGGGGGGCAGGGTAGGGAAGGGTCAGTGAGTGGGCGCTTATCTTCACTCTAGTTGCACAGATTCTTTCGTAAGCATCAGAATTATCATGCGAGCTCAGACCCATGGGCCATACAACATAGAACTGAGATTTTCCCCAGTATATAACCTTAGAAGAGGCTATGGCAGTATATTTATGCTTCTCTAACCTCCTCAAAGGATTGAAAACACAGCCCCAAATAGAGGAATCTGCCAGGAATCTAGCATATTGTTGTGGATCTGTGCAAACTTTTCCATAAAAAATTTCTATTTTCGACCTTTATCAGCTCGTTAAAAGAACTTAAAGGGCCATATGATTTCTGTGTGGTATCCAAATTGGAGATATTTTGGTGTGTTATTTTAAAGTAATGGTTTATTTGTTTTCTTCCTATTATTTATGTTTATGAACAAATGAGAATTTACCAAAATTTATTAGAATTTGTGGAGGCAATTTCTAAAGGTCAATGGTACACCCCCTTTAGTCATAACTGGACTTTGGTCATGGCCCCTCTCTCACCAGTGCTGCTTAGGGTGTGTGGTCTGGCCGCAGCCCTGGCTATGCACTCTGCCTCCTCTGATATGGGAGCCTCAGTTCTGTACTACTACGTCTCCCTTGCAGGCACACTGCAGAGGGGTCAGACAGAAACTTCTGGATTTCCTACAGATCCTTGGGGGTTAGGAACATCCTGCTCTATCCCCTTCTCTTCCTAAACAATCCACATTGCTTTGTCCCCGCAGCTGCCCCATACTGGCGTAGAGGCCCCCCGCGAGTATTCTTCCAGAGTTTGAAATGTGAAGTTGGCACAATCTTTTTCTGCTTCCAGCTTCCGCCTTCAGGTTATCTTGGGTGTTTCATCACCTCTCTAAACAGCTTTGCAGGTTCCTGGGATGGCAGAGTGAGCCAGACAGTATCCTCCCTCAGTCTCTCCACTCACACTCTCCTTGGAGCTTCTCTCAGCACCCAACGGGCTTTGGCCCTGCTTACGACAGGGACTTCCTTTCCTGCAAGTCCTCCATCCTTTTTCACTTTGCCTCCCAGGAGGTCTAGCTTCAGGCCATCAAGCTGTTGGAAATTAGACTTCCTTCTTTGTTAAAAATGGCAAGTTTGTTATCTCACCGTGAACTTGATATAAGAATCTAGTTTGAACCTCTAAGCTCAGTAAGGACTTCTGGGTGTTCACCTCCCACCACGCCCAAACATTTGCAGTGATGGCTACTGATGCAGTGAGTGGGCAATGTGGAGCATCATGATGTCCAAGTAAGGAAAAGTACCACTCTTGCCAAAATTACCTCTCCCCAGTGACCTGCTTAGTGGAAAGTTGCATAACTGGTACTCAACTCCCCTGCCTAAATCTGGTAAGATTACATTCTGGCAACTGTTGATGACCAACAACCCAAGCCCTTTCTAGGACCAATAAAACACTTTTAGTTGTACTTGCAAACCCTGGTGCAGAGGTTCTTGTTGTTGGCTGCACTTCAGAGTCTCCCTGGAGCTTTAAAGAAACACTACTGCCTGGGATCACCACAAGGCTCAGGCTTAATTGGTTTGGGGAGTGGCCTGGGTTTTTTTCTTTTCCTAAGTTCCCCAGGTGATTGTAATGTGGAGCTAAAGTAGAGGCCTCTGTACTAGCTCTCAGCTAAGTAAAGAAACCATTAACTTGGGTTTTGAAGTCACATATCAAATTTTGGATACTCAAATAAACATTAGCTTATTATTTGATTAGTACTGCTATTTCTAATATTGTTAACTGTTTGAGTGTTAATTTTTTTATTCAGGAAGATTTTTCTTTAAACATGGGTTTTTTCCAAGTCTGCTGAATTTTCAGTTACGATCTTATTACTGTCACAGCATCTGTGTGTATATGTTGGTAGCACATGACTCACTTAAGAGAAATTTTGGTTGAAGCAACATTCCATGCATGAGGGCAGTGGCTATACGTTGGAATCGACTAGAGCAGTGGGTCTCCAACTTGGCTACACGGCAGAATCAGCTAGGGAGCTTTTAGAAGTCCCAGAGCCTAGGCCTCTCTCCAGACCAACGACATCAAACTTTCTGTGGCTGGGGCTTTAGTGCCAGCATATGTAGAAGCTCTCCAGGTGATTGCAGTGTGCCCCCAAGTTTGAGTCAACCTAGAGCAGTTTCTCACAATTTCATGTGATAAGCATCCCCTGGGGGATTTGTTAATGTGAAGTTTCTGATTCAGTGGGCCTGGGATGGGGGCCCAGATTCAGCATTTCTAACAAGCTCCCATGTGATAGGAGCTGCTACCCTAAGAGATGGGAGATGCTCACCTGAGGTCAGGTAAGACACCAGTGGTGCTAGTCTGCAGCAACACCTTTCTTAAGTGGCAAGGACCCAGAGAGCTTAAAAACAAACAAACAAACAAACAAACAAATAAACAAGCAACTGAGCCCAGGCCCTGTTACCAGGGAATTTAATTTGATTGCACTGGGTGGGTCTAGAATTTGAAACTTTTTAAAAGCTGCCCTGTTGATGGCGATATCGACTCTCAGGTGGAGAACCACTGCAACACTGGGGACTAGCTATGACTCTAGTTATATAAATGATTAATAAATGGCATCAGAGGGAAGAGGAAAGGGAGATGACCAAAATAAGGCCAAGAGGGTCCCTCTTTCAGCAAGAAGAACCCTTGGACCTGCTGAGAGATGTCTTGTCTGAAAAAAGGTCCCCTCTGTAGAGAGATCTTACCATAAGGCTACCAGATTTTTTTTCAACTCATCTTAAGCCCCTGTTTTGTATATTGTTTGAATACATTTACATGTTGACTATCAAGGGGTCCTAAATCTAAATATGTAAAATAAAATAAGTTAGATCTGGTCACCTACTGCAATTATATTCATACACAATTAGACAGTGCTTAACACAACTCAAGGTAGGGAACAGATTTTGAAACAGCCAGAGGTGGGGAAAGGAGAGGACACACCTGCAGTGCAGGGAGGAGGGGAACTCGGGGAAGCCATGACAGACAGGCTTCTGCCACCTGTCCAGTGACAGCCCTCTCCTGGACCTCAGAGAGAACAATAGAACCTGAAGCCTCTACACCTTTCTCTCTTTATTGTTCCAAACATCTTTGATCTCTTTCCCTCTCAAGATTCCTTAATTACTGGTCTTTAATCTTTCTGACCTGGTTTGGAGGCCACTCTTTGGGTATTCCTCCCTGAACCTTCTGGGCAAGTCCTGATTCTTCATGCTGCCTCCCCACAGCGCTTAGCACAGTGTGGGTCGGGGCCACTGCATACAGTTGTGTGGGATGTACCCTGACTGGGTGCCTACTGAGTGACATGAACGGGGGCTGAGCTTTAGCTCATCTTCACTCACCAAAGCATGCTACCTCAGGAGCAGGAGGCACCTTTATGTTCTGCTACCTCCTGGAAGCCATGAGAGGGCACCTTTTCCTGATTCTCACAAAGTTACCTGCCATGTGTGCTAGTAGAGGCTGGTGCAGGTCACTTAGTGGATGCCTACTAAGTGTTCACTGAATGAATGAATGAGTGAATGAATGAATAAACAAAAGTAATAACAAAGTGGAGACAGTGAGGATAAATAAGTGGCTTCTGTAGTCATCTAGGTAAAGGTTAAAGGTTCTGGGAAACCAGAAACAATCTTTAACAGTGGCAAGAGATTTTTTTTTAAATGATCATCTGTTTTAAAAATTATCATATAAATGTCCTAGGAATGATTTGCTCTAGTGCTTGGTATGCAACAGTGGTATGACTTGTCATGCCACATATGACATGTCAGCCACGTGTGGATGGCCCAGGCTTTGAAATTCAGTGTGGCTTGGAGACTACAAAATGGTGGTCAGAAGCTATTTCACTTGGAGGAAATCTCAGTTTTCATGAAATGAAGGTCAGTTACCACTGGGACAGAGCTGTCCAGACCTTCAAGCTGTCAGGGAAATGTGGAAAGGAGAGGTGAGGTGAGAGGTGAGGAAGACCCTCTTTCCGCTACAACTGTTCTGATCCTGTTTGGTCGTTACATGTGTGGTTACAACAGATCTTGATGAGAAGTAACTTTGCCCTAAGCGTTTTCTGGTAAATAAAAATTTCATCTCCTTCAATTGTATTTCTGCCATTTTAAAGGAAATGTATATGTTGCAAATTCTGGTTTCTAGTATGAATGATAAGTAAAATATGATTGTTGCTATTACATCATTGTGTTTTCTCCCTTTTAAACGATACATTGGATATTTTTAGTCAAGACAAAATGATGACAGATATTTCAGGCATTCTTCAGTTTGCTGGCCATAATATACTTCATGTTAAATAAAATATATTGTAAGATATGTATACTTTTAAAATCCATCTATACCTCAATATACCTCACATAGCATAATGCTTATTTGTGAAAAAATAAGACTCAGACTCCAACTTTAGAGTTTATGAAGATTGGCTGCAAGAAGGAATGGGGAGGCGGGCACATGAAATTGATAAGCCCCAAAGAAAGTGATTTTCTTGATACATTGTCACAAGGCATATGAATCATGGAAAATGTTACAGCCGTTCAAAATATTTGATAACATTAACTTAGGATAACTACCAAAAGAGAGCTTTCATGAACAGTACAGCTGACACGTTTTTGAAAAGGATGGCATTGTTTACCCAGGGGGAGTGAAAAGGGCAGTACCAGTTTGCTGGCACTTCAACCTTTTCTTACCTGGACTCTCCATCTCTTGCGGGCAAGGCTGGCTTTATGGATGTGCGGCCAGCTTAGAAGAGTCTGATGTTCTTCTATCACTATCTTGTAATTCCTAATAAAATTTGAACAAGGGGCTCTGCATTTTGATTTTACACTGGGTGCCACAACTTATGTAACTGGTCCTGATTATGAAAGCTGATTTCACTTTTCCTTACTATATATTATGGGCTAAAACATGTTTTTCCCAGTATCGAGTTATGGACCAGGTGAGAGGTGAAGTCTAGAGTGAGCCAAAGAAGCTTCTGACCAACTTCCTTTTATTTCCTCAGGCGGCTAGACTGAGTACACAATAGGACAGGGAAGAATAGCTCAGGGTTAAGAGCAGTCAGGGGCTACTGACAGCTCGAGCGTCTCCATTAAGAACAACAGCAGCTGCTGCTACTCCTGCTCTGCCCACCTCTGCATCAAGGAGCCAATATTTGCCAGGATCTCGCTAAGTGCTTCACATCCATTATTTCCTTTAACTTAATCCTCTTGACAACCTGTAAAATGAGTATGATTTTTATAAACGAAGAATTTGAAGTTTCCAGTAATTAAGTTGCCTGCAATTACAGAGTCAATAATGATCCCTCCCACTCACTGTCCTTTCTACTCAAGAAGTAGCCGACCATTCTTGTCTCTTGTTAAAACTGAACTTGAATTACTTATTTGTCTACTGAAAAAGATTCATTGTTAGGGAGAGGGCCACGAACTTATGCTTCGATAGATTATTTTCTATTTTTTATTTTACTTCCATATAATTGTAGATAGTATTGTTATTTAGGATCTTTTCCTTTTTCTCCACGGATGATAGCTGGACAATATACTAATACCGGACGTATTTTTCCAAGAAGAAATAGGTACACTCTCCTTCTTTTCTCAGAAGATTGTGTCAATAAACAGTGTCATATATTTTTTAAACCTCAGCCAAAATGACATTTTGATTCTTGGTTATTTCTGTTATTATTGTTTTCCTAGTTGTGTGGTGTGATTGTGTTCTGCCACCATTAAAAAAGATTATCCATGTTTTCTATTTTAATTTTGAGTTAAAAGTTAGGTTTTTCAAAAATTTGTAAATAAATGCTATTCTGGACCAACCCCAATTGTATCTCCTTCAGGAAAGCATCTCTGGCAGCTGAGGTGTCCAGGCCTGGATATAGTTCCTTATCTAATCACAAGTACATTCCACGGAGGGCAGTGCTCTATGTACCTGGAAATGATGAAAAGAAAATAAAGAAGATTCCGTCCCTGAACGTAGATTGTGCGGTGCTCGACTGTGAGGATGGTGTGGCTGTGAACAAAAAGGTAATGGCATGATTTTTTTCTTAGGATGAGAAAAAGAAATGGATCAAAATTTGGTGCTCTCCTAGTAGCATTGCTCACTGTTTGGAAAGATCCTACTGTTCTCCCTTTTTTCTGATTGCTGATACATCCTTGACCCAGTCCTTGTTCAGGTTCCTAATGTGCGTGTCTCTTCTCCAAGAGAAAGTAAGAATTCAACCAAAATATATTGAAAATCAAGACCTTCAATATATGTGACTATGTGTGCATATAGATAAAGAGGTATCAAGACTATGTATTCTGGCTGTGATTTTCGCTAGTTTGAGTAAGTGACAATCCTAGAATTGTGGTGTATAAATTTTTCAGACCAGTAAGATGTAATTAGGAATTTATTTCTTCTTTTTACTGCCAGGAATATTGAGTAGTAGCCTTATCTTTTCTCGGACAAATGCCAAGAAAATAAAAAATAGGCTTCTGTGGATAAGTCACCATTTTCCCTGCTTAATTAAACGGAAACTGAAAAGAACCTTAGAGTTGCAGCTTTTGGCTGGTTTCCTCATGGCCTGAAAAATGAGCCTTAGAAAACATCAAATTGTAAACAGGTATGAAAGGTTCCTACTGGGTGGTGGCACAGGGGGTGCTTTTGTTTCATTTTGGTTTGCTTAACTTCATTTTCTAGATTTTCATAAAGAACATGGATTTTTTTCAATGATTAGACGAAATATATAAATCATTATAAAAATAACTAATGTTTACATGGAACTTTTTAAGTTAAAAACATACTTTCATTCGACCTTTATCTATCCAGCCCCTAGACAATGAGGTTGGGCTGGGAATGGATTGTGGGGTAGGGGGACAGGGGGAGCCGACCATCTGGATTTATGCCTATTTGGACAGTTTCTTGTCCTAGGTGATCTGAAATAGCATGGTTGTACTATACACCTTTCTCGATTAATTGCTTTTCTTGAAGATTCTAACAAACATATATTTGCTTTAATATTTTTTTAAAAAGTTTATTTCTAGCGTCTTCCTAATGGTCAAACCAAGGCTTTCCAAGTATTTGGGAAAGGATTAGAATAAGCATGTGGAATCTAAAGCATCTATTCAAAATCTTTGGCATACACTAAGGAAAATACAATTAATCTTCTTTCTCCAAGAGATTAAGGTAAATCAGCATTTTCTTGAAGGATATAATGTGATTCTAGTATGCTCCCTTCCAAAACTCATGTAGTGCATTCTAAGATTAGATACTAAATTGTAATTTCAGTTCTGTATAACCCAAGGCAATTCAGTTTACTTCTTTGCCTCAATTTCTTATCTGTACTGTGGGATGACAGAATCTTCTTTTGTCAGGGACAGGGATTATTATGAGGAAAAAAATTGATAAAATGCCTGGGAGTAGCTTCATTTCCTATAGGAAATAGATTAGATAAATCCTGTAATAATCATGATTAGAGGGGAATTTATTTTAGCATGTAGCACAGTGAGCCATTAGGTGCCCTGATAAACTTCTAAGTACATTTCTTCACGAATCTTGAGGCTATCTTCCCATACCTACCTGAGGATGTTTTCTATCACCCACATGAGTTGAAAATAAGGTCTGTTCTTGCCTCACATCTCTTGCTGTTCATCTGTGTTCCGAAGCTCATCCTTGTACTCAGAGCCACTACTTAGGTGCAACCTAAGGAGGGGAAGCGGGCAGAAGAGTTTACGATGTGCAAGCTGCGCCTGCCACCTTGGTGTCTACGTCTTCGTCAGGATGCTCCCGTTCTCTTAATGCAGTTAAACTTTGCATTTATTGCCAGACACACTGTTTTATGCATGCTGAGCTTTCAGTCAACTAAATGTCTCTTTCTCATCCACAGAATGTTCTGCCAAGCCAGGCTAGTACTTGTAAAAAAAATTTTTTCTTAAAATCTCTATTCGAGATTTCATTTTATCTCATGTATTTCATTTCAGAGGCCTAGCCTGTCAAGGTCTTTTTGGATTTTTTATTTTATTATCTCACATTTATATTTTTTGAGCATTTGACCAGCATACCATATGAAAATTTAACAAGCCTCTGATGAAAATATTGAAGAGGTAGGAGCCAAGTGCTGCAGAAGCATGCCATTAGAAACTTCCGTTCCACTTTATTTAACAAACATTTATATAGTGATAGCTAAATGCTAGGCACTGTTCTAAGGGCTTTAATTTGCATGATAGCCCAGTGATGTATTATTGTACTCCTTCTAAAGAAACTGAGGCATGGAGAGGTCAAGTTCATGAAGCAATGCTGTGAATATAGTTATTCAGTCACCTAACTCTGCTAAAATCCAATCTTTTCACAAGGATATATAAGAATTTTTTTTTTTTTTATCTAATGCCATTTCAAAATGAAACTACCTTCCCTATCTACCTGTCTAGAAATACCACACTTCCACCTCACCGGAAAAATGAGGTTAGGAAGATGGGACTTGACCTTGAAGAACCCATGTCAGTACCCATTTGTTACCACCTTCTGTTTGAAAGTGCTGGAGACACAAAAATGGTAATAGCTACCATTTACTGAGAGTTTTCTATATAATATGTGTTATATTAAATGCTCTATATATCTTATTTCATTTAATTTTTACAGCAAAGTTTTGAAATATGCCCAAGATCATAGTGCCATTAAATGGCAAAACCAAGATTTGTATCTCCTAGCACTTTTGCCAGGAGTCAGCCTCAAATTTATCTGTCAGCATATTCTATAATTAACCTTTTTCCCCTTTCTTGGAAAGTTAGTGCCTGGGCTTCTCTTTATTTTTTGTCACCTTTGTATACTTCATGGTTTCTCAGAGATTACTGACAGGAGTTCTGGGTTCACATCTGCAAATTCTTTCAGTGTCTTGGTATTATAATCCATTTAGACCTAGGGACTTCAATTCATTTGAAATGTCCAGATAACTCTGAAACTCCTCACATATTTGATATCCTTTTTTTTTTTTTCCTTAAAGTCATCTTTTAATTGTGTTTCTTGTTCGAATATTATTATTGATGGAAGAAATAGAATAATGACCATTTTAGTGAGTTTCTTATGAAGAAGAAATCTTTATTAAAACTCTCATTTCAGATGATCTAGGTTATATATAGTTTACTAAACTGAACTACTGTTGCCTAATTCAACTTTCTTGGCACTACTAAAACTTAGTCACTTCATTTTATATCTCATTGTATTTCATTTTTATTAATAGACAACCCAGTTTTTCATTTGATTGACTCTGTGGAGTATGGGCTTGTAACGAAAACAATAGGAGTTTCCACAAAGCAGTTTATAAGTATATAATACTTTCCAGCAGGCTCTAATCCTGTCCTGCTAATCCAATTTGTGTTTAAGTAGCTCCTTCATGTCAAGGAAGGCACTATCAGCTCACCTTCCCAAGCATGGACGATGAAAGGGCTGTCTCTACTCCCCTCTTATCTTCTCCTTTTCACTGTTAAATGCACGAAGAGATGCAGGACTGTCTAAGCCCCTGCTTGCTGGGACACAGTGAAAATAAGCCAAGTAAACACAGAATCCTGGTGAATCTCCATGACACGTAGGTGAGGCCAAGAAGTTACAAGTGGAGTAAATAGAGTTTGAGATTTCAGGGCTGTTATTTTAGTTAAGTAAATATTTAAATCAATATTTAGATTTATTTAATATTTAAGTTTGAATATGTAAATTTAAACACTCAATATTTAAATAAGTATTGAGTACCTACTCAACCGGGCACTACTGGCAAGTAGGAAGGAAGCAAAGATGGTCGGAAACAAAGGCCTGTGATAAGACAGGAAAAAAAGTAAATAATTATAATCTAACAAGATAAGTCTAAAAAAATGCACACTTTTTATTATCATTTGGTTCTAAGTATTTTTTTAATTTCCATTTTGATCTCTTGCTTGAGCCATGAGATACATAAGAGTGCTTCCCAAATACTGTGGTGAAGAACTAGTTTGGTTATTTTTATTTTTTGTTGTTACTTTGCTTCATTTTGAAAACATTTCCAATCTTTTGTGGACTGATACTTTTGTAAAATAAAAAAAAATATTGCTAGAAAATTAAATGCTACTTGAGGGTCACAGCAATGTCAAACGCTGTAGAAGTTTCTAAATTCATATTCCCCATTTCTTAACCTCCTAGGGGCATGATGGTCATGGTCAGAGCTTGTGGACCAAGAGTGGTCCAAAGACCACCGTTTGAGCAGCAGAGACTTAGAATTTTTAAATTTCCAAGTGTATGGGAGATTTTTTATTTATTCTTTTGTTACTGATCTCTAGCTTACTTGCATGATGATCAGAGAATATGATCTGAATTTTGCCAAATTTCGGAAATTTGTCGAGTCCCGCTTTACAACCTATTATGTGTGCTGAAGAAGGGTTATTGCCTAACCCAATTTTCTGTTTACTAGATGCAGAATTCTACATATTTCCCATTAGACCAACCTTGTTAATTATGTTGTTCAAATATCCAAATTTTTACTGTTTTTCATCTGCTTTATATGTTAATTATTGAGGCTAGTTGAAATTTACCCTCCAATGGAAAATTTGCCAATTTGTCACTGTAATTCTGTCAATTTTTGCTGCTTGTAATTTGAGCCTCTGCTATCAGATTTAGAATTATATCCTCCTAGAGTATTAAATCATTTATTATTATGCACTGACCTTCTTTATTTCCTATAATGCTTTTTGCTTTAAAGTTTATGTACGTGGTCTGATAAGAATTTACCAGCTTTCTTTTGATTAGCATTTGGCCACGGTATTATTTTCAGCCTTTCGCTTTCAACTTTTCCATATTTTTTATCTTTTAAATATGTTTCCTATTGTTTAAAACATTTTTATATCTATATGGACAATCTCTGTCTTCCAACTAGAACATTAATCCACTTACTTTTAATGTAATTACCGATCAATTGAGATTTAAGTATCCTATTTTTCTCACCCATTCTTTGTTCTTTTCTTCTTCCTACCTTTTAAAGTTTATGTTTTTTTAGTCTATTTTCTCCTCTCTTAGTTTAGAAGTTATGATTGTATTCCTAACTTTTATTGATTACTCTTAAAGTATTGCCAAGTATACTTAACAAAGCCTAAAATTAACTTGTGTCTTCTTTCTGGACAACACAAGAATTTTAGAAAAATTTAAATCTAGTCCTCTCCCTTGCAATTTATGTTATTTTTGACCAATATTTTATTTAGTAATCCCTCATAAACTCACGAATCATTTTACTATCATTATATATATGTAGCATTTATTTATATTAACTTAGCTATTTTACCACTTTCTTTGCTCATTATTCCTTCTTGCATCTCAGATCTACTTTCTGAGGTTGTTTTTCTTTCTCTTGATGTGTATCCTTCAGAATTTCCCTATAGTATAGATTTATTGACAGTGAACTCTCAGTTTTTGTTTATTTGAAAATGTCTTCATTATTTGGCTGAGTAGACAAATCTAGATTGACAGTTGTCTTCTCTCAGAACTTTGAAGATATTACTTCATTGTCTTCTGGTTACTATCATTGCCGTTAAGAACTACATTGTCAGTCTAAAAACTAAGTTACTTGTTTTTTCTTCTTTGGCTGCTTTTAAGATCTTTGTCTTTCGTGTACTGAAAGTTTACTAAAGTATTAACTGGAATTGATTCATGCCTCCTTTTCTCCTTTCTCCTCTTCTTTCTTTCACATGGTATAATTTGCTTTCCCTGTATGTGTAGGTTCATATCTTTTATTAGTTTTATAAAATTTCTACCCTTAGCACTTTAAATATCACTTATATTCCATTTTCTTTCCTTTAGAGATGCCAAGTAAGAGCTTTTTATTCCTTGTCTGTTAATATCTTTTTGTATTTTCTGTCTCCTTGTCTCTCTTGTGGTACATTCTGGGTTAGTTCTTCACATCTAATCAACACATTTCTAATTCTCTTTTTGGCTGTGTCTAATCTGTTTAATCTATCCTCTGAGTTTTTAATTTTAGTGATCATATTTTTTATTTGTATACGTTTTATTTTATTATTTTTCATATCTGCTTGGTATATTCTGAATCTGATAATTTCAATATTTTTGCGTCTAAATTGCTTTTGTTCACTGACTCCTACTCCTGGTATAACCCATATTGTTTGGAATTAATTCTTGGGAATTCCAAGGGCCTAGAGTGGGAAGGTTTTCCTCTGAAGAGAATTTGTGTTTGCTTCTGCTTGGAGCCAGGCGTATTACTAATCTAGAGTCTCAGTTTATTCTCTCCAACCTTGCAGTCATCTCAGGCTTAGGACCCTGAGATCAGGTCTATATAGGCATTTGGTTCCTAGCTTTCTTGTTTTTCTGACCTCTCATAAATGAGAATTCAATTCATTTTGTTGTTGTTGTTTTACTTTGGCCTTTGGAAAATTCCCTTACATTCATATGAGCCCAACAATGCATTGAAAAGTACTTTTATTGAAATGTATCCATTTTATAGGAAGATGGCCCTTTAAAGAATGTGGTCTGCCATCTTGTCAAAAGTAAAATACTCATTCTTTAAAAAAAATTTTTTTTTTTTAAATATGAACAAAATTAGCTCAAGATTTATTCTTACATATAAAGAGTCAAATATGAAATAAAGCAGCCCCTTAACCATTATTCTATTTCCCTTCTCCAGAGATAATCCCTTTTACCTCTTCTGGCTTATTCTTGTGGAATTTACTCCATATTTCTAACTAATATACTTCTTAAAATTTCCCCCCTAATTTTAGGCGTGATTCACTCTCTACTATGGGATTTATTTCTATACCCACTATCACCCTATCCCCACTATGTGTGAGCCATCCCTCTGTTTTCTCACTATAATTATATGTAACTTTGATGAGATTAGTATTCAGTGTAAAAACTATTTAGAGTTGAACTGTGTAGTGATAAACTGATTACCTTTTCTTTCTGTCAATCTATTGTTTTCCCTGGAGTTAATAATTCTTTTCTTTTTCTTTCTTTTTTTTTCTTTTTGCTGGCTTAGTCTTATACTCAGTTGTCATTAATTTAACACCTACCTCTTCTCTAATTGTCTAAATCTCAATGTGTTCAGAAGCATCCAGTATTTTATCAGTTTCATCTTCTTAGAGAAATTTCTCCTTGAATTTTCTGATCTCCTCAAGTCTGGACGTCACCTCTCTCTTGTGTTGTAGATCCGATTTTCTGTATCTTATGGCTTCATATATTTGGATATATTCTGTTGTTCAGGTGAGCACACCCTGTAATAGTTCCTAAGAGAAAATTCCCCTCCAAAGTACAGAAGCAACTTATATATAAACATAATCTGTCTTTTTTTTTTTTTCCTAATTTGATTTATAAAGAGCGGGAATAAGTTAGGAATTTATGGTCATGAGGGGTCTTACAGTGGCTCTTCAGGATGTCAAAGGAGGAATCTGAATTGTGGTTCAAGAAAGACTTTTCTATGGAAACCTAAGCTAATAAAATTTGGGATGTCACTCATGGGCAACTTAATTTGGTAACAGCAGCCTGGTTCAGTGAAAAGGGTAGAGCACTTGGCAATAGAAGACTCCTTTACATTTCCCATTTTAACACTATCTAACCAGGGAACCTGAGTCCTGTAATCTCACAAGCCTCCCTTTCCTTATCTGTCCTATGAGACTGGTGATAATGAAACCTACACTGCCCACTACAGGGCCAGCTGTGAGACTCAAATGAAAAAGCACTCTGTAAACTCTCAACGGCTGTATAAATATTGCTTTTCTAAAAAAGGAGTTGTGTCATTTTTAAAGGAATAAAGCTTAGAAAATTGAGGAGAACGGATATTAGCATATTCCTTAAGATGTCTCTTTCACATAGAGGAACATATTTAATGGTCAAAAACAGACTTTGGAGCCAACCATCTGGATTCTGTTACCATCTCATTCTAAAAGTGTGACAGTGGGCAAATTACTCCCTCTCTGTGACTTAGTTTCCTCTTCTGTAACATAAGGGTAATAACGGTAATAGTATTTATTATACAAAATTATATTAAATGGGCTGATATTTTTTAAGTACTTAGAACAGTGCCTGGCACATAATAAGTGTTAGACGAGGGCTTGATAAATACTTAAATACCAATTGTCTTAACTGTACTCCTGGCCAAGGGTCTGATGTATCAATTCAAGTCTCTGATGATTGCTTAGAATGCCAAAGTTTACTGGTATTGATTCATACCTTAGATTCTTGACTGTCATAGGATAATATATTGGCACAAGTATGTTTTTGCTTTAAATGTCATGGAGTTTGCCAAGTTTGCTATTTTTTAACTTTCTCCCTCAACTATTGTAGACAAAGAAAAGACTCCAGAGACAGCAAAATACCACCTTTTCTCTCAAGCTTCCTCAGTTTTCTTAACACTACAGGGCTAGAAACAGTTATCTTAGAAAGATCTTACTTATTTTTTTCCTCAGGAAATCAGAGAAAAAGTTATCTTTCTTAAGCAGTTAAGCAATACATTTTTACTTTGCCTTTCTGTGCCAGGTACTTGAGCAATTCCTGGTAGAAAAAGAGTTTAAAAAGGGGTAGAAGAAGGTGGCCAAATCTGCCTGTGAGGGCCTGGGCCGTGAAAAAGGTTCAGAGCAAGAGAGAACTGGGCTGGGGTCTGGGCCCTGAGCAAGACCCATTTATGACGACTTTTTCTATTCTGGGAAACAAAAGGAGGAGGACCGCTGCTGGGCTTGGGGAGGGAGTGTCTGAGGAGAGCTGCCTTCAGTAGAGTGTCCAGGGAAGCCCCTGGCTGGTAGAGATTAGAGCGGTGGCTCGCTTCTTCACAACTTGCTCTGCCTGGCAGAGGACCTAGGGCTACCAAAAGGGCTGTCTTGTCGAAGCTGCCCTCTTCTATAAAAAGCAAGAGGAAGCCATTTGCCCTCTAAGTAAGTCAGTTCTTCAGAAGTTCCATAAGGTCACCCCCACTGGGCAGTGTTCTTTAAATGTTTCGGCTCCCTCCATCCAGCTAGGATATCAGGACATGTGAGGCCTCAAGGAAGGTTAGTGGTTTGGGAGGAGACAGCGCTGTAGAGGAGAGGGGAGTGTGACTGAGTCCCCCACAGTAAGCCAGTTTTGAAGTGCCTCTTCACAAACAATAATTCATGCAAGGGTTCCTATAGTTATCTGTCAGACTCTGCAGAGCCTGCAGTCATTGCATTTGTGTGTGTGAGTTGCTCCTCAGGAAACACCAAATATCAATCAAGGTATTGGCTAATTATTAATCTTCGAGTAATAGGAATATAATTTTTTGATACTCATCATTTTAAACCAGTTAACTCTTGAGTTCCTCTGTAATGCCTTTACTTGTCATACAGATAGAAGATCCCTTTCTACCTGAGCATATGTATTCTCTCTAATTTGTGCATTCTCATTTGGCTTCCTTTTGTGCATGTTTGCATCCAACACAAACAGGCACGCACATGTGCGCACGCACGTATGTAGACACTAAACCCCCATTTGTACTTACCATATACGCACACAAATCTATTTGGCTAAATTTTAAATACCTCAGTGCTGTCATTTTGGTTGAAATAAATTAGTAGATTAGCGAGGGGTACTCTTCCCACATAAGAAAGCTAACTGATGGGGCAATGAATGATTATACGTATACAAGGGCTAACTCCGCTTCGATAGTGGTGTGAAATTAGGATGGGAGGGCTCCTCTCCCAGGGGCTTTGCCTTTATTAAAAGACTTGAGGGGTTGAGAGATTTCTTCAATAGGAATTGGGATATCTGTGAGTCTTTTTGGAACAGTATGGAAAGATGAACTGTGCTTAGCAACTCTGCAAGGTCTTTTTGATCCTTAAACATTCTGATATAAAAACCTATCCAGGTTTTCATAAAAGTAGTAAAGTGTTTCCAGTCTTTTATCAAACTCTTTATGCCCTTAAATTACCTTTCCCCTTTTGTGGAGTAATTGTTTTAAAAATCCAGAAAACAAACAAAAAAACCCCACTCTTTTTCCTGTCATCATTTTAATCTTCAAAACAGGCATCTTCTTAATGCAAGAATTCAAAAATCTCTATTAGCGTCATAATAGTCCACAATTTTCATTTAATGAGCTGAACAAATGTCTTTACAAAGAGATGCAGGCTTCAAATTGCCAGTTATTTCTTTTCCTGCAATTCCTAGGCATCCAATTAAGTAAGGCTGAGTATGATCTCTAATATGATATACCTGACTACAGAAAGCCCAGGCCGAGGCAATAAAACAGATCGTTGAGCTCCAGCTCAAAATTAAGATTGAAAGAAAGGAACCCAGCTTAAATGGACTAAAACTTTACAAAACTGGAAATTGTAGCCATTTCCTCTGAAATGAAATAAGAAATAGCTTGGAGACTATAGTGAAAATCATTAAACTTACTTATTCCAAGTTTAGTTACCAATTAAGACCTCTTTTTTTATCAGGAGATCACAGGTGACTTTCACAAAATGAACCCAAGAGGTTTCAGTCTGCTAAATCTCTGTGACTAAGGAACCAAGTACACATAGCCACCACCAAAATAAAGGAGAGACAGCAGGAAATCTTGCAGAAGCAACAAGGTTGACATCAAGGAATAGTACTTTTTTCAAGTGTTCTTATTTTAGTAACCACAGTTCATAATGAAGTATTAAATGCCTCCAAGTTTTCAATAATAAATAAGTGAGAATATTTTAGGGCATAATTCAACATTCTGATGAAGAGAGATAATTAAGACATAATATCATACTTTGCCATTTATTTTTAAACGCATCAGAGAGTCTCAGGTTGGTGTTAGGATAGTAGTGATGGTGGTAGTGGTTTATTCTTGTTGTATACCTGCTGTTTAGGTTGGGGAAGATGATGTTTTAGTGGGAAAGATATGGAAAGTGTGGTTTGACAGGGGCCTGTCTTTCTACTAAAGATACATTGTCTGTTTCAAATATACTTTTGTAATTTTTTCCCATATGATGCAATTGCGTTAGTCATTAATTAGTCAGAAATTAACCTCTAAAGATTAGCAGTTGGGCCCTGAGTTCCCAGCCAAGTCTAGTCTAAGAAGCAGTATGTTCTTAGACAATATTGATTAGCTCTAGCTAACTAGACCAACCAACCAACAAACAAACAAACAAAAAAAACAACAGCCTCCCTAGACATTTGTCCAAAGAGAAAAACCTAGTGAGAAAGATGAACCAGGGAGTTGGCCTGAGATAAAAGTAGGCTTCCCAAAGACTCAAGTTTTTCCAATAGAGAGTGAATTCTTGGAGCCTCCCAGGGTAGAAGAATAAAGCTAGGGTTGGGCCCCAATTGGCTATTTCTCTAAGCTTATCATCCACATTGTCTAATCACCCTTCCTCAGTAGTGGGGAAAGGCTGATAGTCTGGCCCAATTGGTGCAGATTTGCAAGGCACAGGGGCATCATGACTTCTTTCCTGGAGCTGTGATGGATAGATGCATAAGGGAAGGCAAAGGAGACAGCCAATAAATGGAAAAAACTGTTTCGAATAGGCTGTCAGAGCAAAGGGATCCTGAAGTGGGTATGAAGAGCCCAAGTTTGGCCTCAGGACATGAGAGGGTTAGGGAGAACCAGATCAAGAACCGCCATTGGTCAGTGTAGTCCTGGCTCTCTGGGCTGGGAGCCATGACTAGGCTTTTCCATATTTCCTCTGGAGACATACCGCATATATAAGCTTTCAACTTTGAGGGTCAGAGAGAGGACAGGCATTATCACACCTCCCTCCTGGGTTATCTGAAGGATGACAGTCTCCTGGAATTTTGGCCGGTTCCTTGGCAAAAGGCGGTTTCCCCGCAATCATTCTTTCCAACCTCCGCCCTTCCTAAGAGGGCAGGGCCTTGGAGCTGACCGTGGTGCTGAAGGTGGTCTCAGAACAATGCAGTACTAGAGATCATTTAATGAGTACTTCCTGTGTGCCAGCACTGCAATAGTCTCCCCTTATCTGTGGTTTTGTTTACTGCAGTTTCAGTTACCTGTGATCAACTGCAGTCTGAAAATATTAAATGGAAAATTCCAGAATTTAACAATTCATAAATTTTAAGTCACGTGTCATTCTGAGGAGCATGATCAAATCTTGCACCATTTCTCTGTCCCACCCAGAACATAAACCATCCCTTTATCCAGTGTATCCACGCTGTATATGCTACCTGCCTATTAGTCTGTTAGTAGCCATATAGATTATCAGATCAGTTATCAGAGAGAGAGAGACCACATTCACATAACTTTTCTTATGGTATACTTTTATAATTTTTCTATTTTATTATGTTGTTCTCCTACTGTGTCTAATTTATTAATTAAACTTTATCACAGGTATATATGTATAGGAAAAAAACATAGTATATGTAGAGTTCAGTACTATTCCTAGTTTCAGGCATCCACTGGAGGTCTTGGAACATATCTCCCACGGATAAGGGGAGACTATTATATTTCTAAGTTCTTTGCATGGGTTAACTCATTTCATGTTCACAGTTTCTCTGTGAAAGAGGTGCTATTATTATCTCCATTGATAGGTAAAGAAAGTGGAATACAAAAAGGTTAACGAACTTGCCCAAGGTCATATAGCTAGTAAGTGAGGAAGACAGGCAGTTCACATCCTAGAGCCACACTTTTGGTCCCTAACTTGCTAACAAGAGTTATTAACAAAGCCATGCAGAACCTGTTGAATTTTCACTCGTTCAAGTATCATCCTAGCAGAAATGAGCCACAGTTCCCTATCTGTAATTGCTAGAGAATGTTACTGTGGGTTGGCATCTTGGAGAGCCAGACAGAACAGTGAAGACTGGTTGGATGCACTTAACCCACTTACTTCATCATAACAGTCACACACCTTAATGTAATGACTTGTTCCATCTATGCCCACTTCCCTGGTAGACTGCCAGCTTTGTGAAGAAAGTGCCATTGTATCCTCCACAGATTACCATAGTGCCTGGTACATAGTAAGTACTCAGCAAACATTTGATGAATAAATGAGTTATATGATCAATATAACTGTTATAATGCATGTGTTATTTCAACGTTGATAGAAGCACCACCGATCTGTTAAAATCTGAAGAAAAAAAAGCACCATGTTGTAGAAATTTTAGTCCCTTTGTATTTCATATATGTCATGTCCCATCAGGAATTATATGAAATTTGGAGTGCATCTTCATCATTTATAGATGCATCTATACTGACAAAATGAAACAAAGAACTAAGGTCATGATTTGGACAATTCGAATGCCTAAACACATTTATGATTGAAGTTTTGTTAATATGTTAGGTTTTAAATCTTGGCCCATATTTTAGACTTGGGTCTCATAGTTTCTCAGGAAGGTCCTCCATTAACATGAAAATAACTCTGAACATCTTTGTTAGAGGATGCACAAGCGTTCTATGGTAATAGAGTTTGTAGTGGCAATTATAGCATAGCATCACATTTGGGAGCTGAGATCATCGCCTATTTGTTGTTTGGTTTTAGTCAAACCATATTTTTGTTATGTTGTAGTAACATGTAGAAAATTTCCATATCTGCCATGTTAACTCTTTTCCAACGTGAGTGTGTTTTTAGACAACACGCCACAGCTGAGCTCTTGGAGGACCAGCCTATTTTGACAGGTCCCCTTAGTCCGTGTATCACCAAGCTTGTTCTCTGCCAATATGTTTCACATGATCTGTGGACATGTGTAGCGCGCCTGTGCAACTTGCAAACACCCATACTTATTACGATAATAATTGGGTTTTGATGCAACTGGAACTCAGTACTACTAAGCTGCCAGCATTTCCTTTTGGCTACCAGTACTAGGCAGGAAAATTATAGTCTAACTGCCTTCCTGTTTATTGATAAACAAAGTGGCCAGCCCAGCAATGGAGCCTGATTAGCAGTTTGCACCCTTTGTGAAAGGATAAACAGAACCCTACTGTTTTCTGTGTTTGACTGCAATTTGCATCTTTAAAGAGGTTGGACTGCCCTGAGATTCATGTTCAACTTCCTAGTGCTTGGATAATCTTTGATATGTTGCATGTCAGCCTCCTTGTTTTCCTCTCCTTCATCTTGAAACAGTATTTGCCAGCGCATCTCTGGTCCCATCTGGCCTACCATAAGCTTCCCGATAGTCACCTGTCTGAAAGAGGGGTGGGAGGGACGGGAGAAGAAATATGTCTGTTTCACCACATTTGAATTTTACATTCCCAGAAAGCCCTTTAATGCCAACTCAACTTTGTTTGATACAGGAATGAAGAGCCAAAGACAAAAGGGAATCTGCTTACCATGTTCTTTGGCCCATGGGATCATTTCTGGGCCCCTTTCTTTTCCCTTATCTTAACCCACCCTCCAAAAAACGCCTTCCCCCTTTGTGAAGTGAAATATGGTATTAGCCTCCTACTTTGAGTTTGGTGTCGTGTTTGTTCTATTCTGAAACGTATTCTAACCTAATTAGGTCCTTAAATTAAATGATAGCAGACCAAATAGTTGACTCCCCCCGTAATTATTTTGAAAGAAATGAAGATCATTTTAACTTGAATTTGCATGGTGGAAAGGGAACATTAATACATGTAAACATGAATTAATCTGTTTAAATAAACTTTCCCCATAATCCGTACCGTATATAAACAACATTTGTTCTGCCTTAGAGATATTGCATGATTGGACCCATGAGACTCCGCTTAGCCCACTGAACAGTTAGTTTCCTTTTATAACTTCAAAGGAAATGTTATGTATTTATTGGAGGTTGTAGGGTGTTAAGTGTAGTTACACACAAATTGTATCTCAGCTATTTTGTTAATGCCAGTAGGGATTAAATTAGATTTTATAGCTGTTGTAGGAGTCTATTTGGTAGCTAACAAGTGGGATTTTTAAATCCTGGAAAACATAATCCTATTACAAAACAGGCAGCTGAATTAACATTACCCAGGAAGGTTCTCTTCATGGATTAGCATTATTTGACAATAACAAAGAAAATCAACAAATTCTATGGGGATATTACATGCTTTTCTCAAAAGTCAGAACAGCGAATTGGAAAAAAGGAGCAGAATGAATGACCAAACATGTTATGACTTAGACTGTCCCTTTTTAAGAAGAGCATGGAGGCTGGGAAGTGGAGCTGAGTGTCGCCTTGTCTGTAATACCGGCACGTGCCCTGGAGCTGGGAATGTGGCCTTACTGATTCATGTGTGCGCCCCACCTTCATTTGCACGTAGTTATTTGCATTGATAATTCCCTGCTTCTGATTTTTTTGTGCGGTCATCAAAGGGCAAAAAAAGTCACTAGGAACCAAAGTCTGCGAACAAAAACACAAATTGATGGTGGAACAAATGTCTGCCATTTCCTATGAAATCGGTAATACTTTTCTAGTTATTGTCAGACCCTAGAATCTGAGAATTTTAGAGCTAGAAAGAGCCTTGACATTTATTTCATTTTTATAGCCCTATTCCAAATTTTACTTTAAACACTGTAAAAAGATGGATCTCTCTCTCTCACACACACACATATATATTCATACACATACATACGAATACACATATGCACTTAACAGTATGGGTGACCTTTTTTTCTTTAAAGAAGAAGCTTCCTTAAGCCATTCATTGGTTTGGGCTTGCTGGTGAGGGTTATTATTAGAGCTTGCAGGACTTGCCAATTTTCATTTGCAAGGGTATCATCTTAGCAGATAATCACATGGGTATCAATCACTGGCCTATCATTGTGTTAGATAATTGCATGGGCATCAATCACGTGTGTATCTGGAGCAAGTCATCACATGGGCGCCAATTCCATCCATAAGGAGGAAGGTAATTGCATTAGAAGCAGGGAAGGGCGTGTCTTTATGGCAGATGATCACATGGGTATCAATCACGTTAGATATCGAGGTAGATAATCCTGTGCATATCCATCACATATACCAGTGGGAATAATTATGTGATTATCAATCACATCAACACCCTGGTTTTCTGGTAAAGGTTTACATGTGAAGCAATCATGTCATGTGTTTGCTTATGTCAGAGAAGAGGCTGGGTGTCCTTGTGTACACACCGGGTCAGGTGGTCACCGGGTGCCTTGAGGGGTTGAGGAAGCAATCCCACCCGCAAGGCCTTCCTCAGGAGACCACTGGAATCTTCATGATTAGAGAGCTATTTCAGATTCTTGTTTTAAGGCTTTGTCTGCTGCAAGAGTAGAAATACTCCTGGGAACAATGTGAATGGGTATTGAAGACATTTGTGGTTTGTCACCGAGCATCCGTTTTCTCTTCAGAGGTCAGCTGCTGATTTCAATTGCCGACCATGTGGTCTGGGTGTGGCTTCAGCCCCTGTGGAGTCTGAGGTTCAGGGCTAACCAATTAGTGAGTTGCATTCAGCTGGCCACAGTGACTGGCTCAGGCCAGGACATGTGACATTAGCTGATTGAATCAGAGTGAGTCTCAGTACTGTTGTGGGAGAAAGGAGTGAATATTTTTTCTTGCAGGATATCACCTGAGAGAAGGTGAGCTTGGTACTTCTGCAGCCATGGTGCTTGTGGAGCCCAGCAAGGCCAGATAACTCCCCAGAGAAGTTGGGACTGAGGGATGGAGAGTAACCCAGCCCTGAGAGCATTGTCTGGACCTGATTCCAGCAGCTCCTGAAGGAAATCCTTGACTGAAAACTCTCACTTGAGCCATTGAAGTCCCTTTTCACGTAAGCCAGTCAGAGGTGTTTTTTTGCCCCTTGCTTTAGAAAGAGCCCAAACTGAGGATGAGTTTTTCAAAGCTTTTCCTCAGAACAAACTTTCATTGGAACAGGTCCTGTGGGAGAAGGAACAGCTCTGTAGGAGAAAGTGAGGGCAGAGAGGAGGCTGGGCTCCATTACAGAATAATCACCACTAACCTCAGCCTGGGCCTGGGGCTGCACGTGGCCCGGTTGGAGTGCCCAGTCTCCTGGCCTCTAAACAGCTGAGCTCAAGCTGTGAGGAACGTTTATTGAAGATCTTGAGATGCAGTTTGAATGTTTTCTCTTTTCCCCCTGCCCATTCTTATTATTTTAATATTTATCAAAAACTCACAATATGTGAGCTACACATCATTGTCTAAGTGCAGTTTCGACCACCAAAATAAATGAAAAAATACATAGGTGTCCTCATAGCAAGAACCATATCGTTCTAAGGCATCATTTAATTGACATTTTAGTGGACAGATTTTTTTAAAAAATAAGATTGAATGCTATCTGATGATTATTGATTGGTTCAGAAAGAGCCAAAAGTTTTGGAAAAGAAGTAATAGAAAGAAATAATTCTTAAAGTAAGATCTACTGTTATCTTGAATAGAATGTTTCTTAGAAAAGCTAAGTGGAATTATATGTTTTGTTTACCAAATTCTGTGTGTACAGCTTGTGCCTTTTCTCCTTCGGTTTGTATTTTTACTTTCTGCATATGCTGAGGTTTGAAATAGGAAGTTAATGGGCCTATCCATAGAAACTCCTAATAAGAGAACACAAATCTTTGAAATTTACTTATAATCTTAAAACCTCATTTTAACTTAATAATTCCAAATTCTCTTTCTTTCAAACTTAAACATTAGAGATAGCAAAATGTGCCACTTGTAGTTTGAAAGTCAGCACTTTTTTGGGGTTCAGACTCCAGTGCATGTTCAAATAAACAGTAGGATGAACAGTGAGAAAGGGGAGAAAGTGTAAGGCTTGACTCATTCGCAGACTGATCGTCTCTTAAGTGAGTCCTTTTTGCCAGTGATGTACACATGTTCTCACCTGCTGCAGGTAGATATTTGTGAAATGAATGCATGCATGAGTGAGTGACTGAACAAATGATTGGTCTGTGGCTGGGAAGTATCCCAAGGATTTAAGATTGAGTGTGACAGTTGTACGATTTATTCTCTACTCATCTTTACATATACTCTTCCCTCTGCCCAGCATCCTCTGAATCTCATTCCTCAGGAGGCCTTCCAGGACCACCGAGACTCAGTGATTTCCCAGGCTTTGTGTTGTACATGTGCTAGATGTATTTTCCCTTCTGTAACATGTGTCACATCTGTAATACTTGCGCAGTGTTTGTCTTCCATATGACCTGGAAGCCCTATGAGGGCAGGGATTGGGTCTGGATGCCAGCACTCAGCACTGTGCTACTTTGTTGCTCTTGGTAAAGGTGGGAATGTCACAGCCGTGGTGGGCTGCCCCCTCTCTGACATTGAACATCAGGTAATGAATTCGGGGAACACATCCCAACTCAAGCGCTAAGTCTGACTAGGCCAATGAAGAATAATTCAATCTTCCTTGCCAGCGATCACTTTTTATAGCTAATGAGATGTATGGAGTGGCTTGCTGAAGTTTTTTACTGAAGGATTTTTTCCCTCTTAAAAGAGAACCAGAGCGAATCAGTCTTTCTTTCTGGCTAACAGTGACAACGGGCCATGTCGCCACTGTTACTACTACGAACAGCCTGGATTAGAACAAAGGCAACATCATGGGTGACAAAGTGGGAACAGAAGAAACAGGCATCCTTGACATTGTTGAGCTGCTGGCTTCACCCACCCAGAAGCTCCCCCACCACTGGACGTTGTCATATAAATGTCCCTAGTGTTTAATAGAGCCAGTCTGAACTGGGTTTTCCACTCTCTGCAGCTTAATGTATCCAAACTGAAATGGAACTGTTGTGGAAAACATATGCGCTTTGGTGTCAGATGCACTGGTTTTGATTCCTATTGGTGTGGACTTAGGCCTGGCTTTCTTGATATATAACATGGAGAAAGTAGTACTTCTCACATGGAGTTGATATGTGGATTAAATGAAATTATGTCTCAAAACATCTATCAGAATGCCTAAAACAGAGTAAGTACTAGACAAATGCTATTTCTTTTTCATTCAGGAGATGTTTCATATGTTGATCTTGGAGGTTCAATGGATTGAATTAATGAACAATGAAATGGTTAAACCTCTACATCTTTTGTGTATGAACTGTCAGGTAGTTTGCGATTTCGTATGGGAGTCAGACATTCATAGTCATAATTACAGTGGGGTTCCACAGTAGTCCTAATGGGAGAACAAATCCTACTAAGGGAAGGTAAAAGTACTGGTCAGACCACATTTGAAGGCTGGGGCTTAGGTCTTGAAGCCATAGACGAGGACAAGGAACAGTTGGAGATGCTGATGATGTTAATTCTGAAGAAAGAAGACTTGAAACCAAAAACAACTTCAAAGAGAAGAGGGAGTGGAATTATTCTACGCTGCTTCGGAGGGCAGAATAAGGACAGACCCCATCAGCAAATGACTAGGATATAGATTTTCACTCAATGGGAGAAAGAACTGTTGAGGAATTAGCAATGCATAAATGGAAGAGAGCTCATTAACAAAGCAGAGGCCCGTGTGCATACCCATTCATCAAGGAGTGATCCCCCCATCCGTGGCAGAGGCTCGGGCCATCTGGCCCCCAAGAGCTCTTTCACAGATCTGGATTTGACGTTCAGCTGTTCAACTGGACTCTTGTTCGGACTATGGCAGGTGGATTCAGAAAGCTTCTCTGTTGGCTTTGCTATCGCTATTGTTTTTCCGATTTACTCCTCTGCCGTCACCATGACCACCACCACCACCACACCCCGCAAACTGACTTCTCACCTCTAATTATTTTTTCTGCACACCCTTGATGACTACAGTGATCTTTTAGAGGCAGGCAGAGTAATGGGATTTGTGTAGCTGCAGTGCAGTTTTTAAGGAACAAGAAGGCCCACCTGCCCTATTGTCTTTCTGTCTCACCTGCCATTATACCAGAAATTTTCCTATTCTCCTCATCTTTTCACAGAAGGCATTACCTCAAGAAAGTACTTGGTAAGATATCAGTATAGTGCTTAGTGAGCTATTAATACCCAGGTAGGTTGTTACCTGGGAAAGATACTAATACTACATGCTTTTTTAGAATTGTGGTAAAATATGCATAACATACAGTTTACCGTTTTAATCATTTTTAAGTTTACATTTAGTGGCATTAAGTACTTTCATGTTGTTATGCATCTATCACCACCATCCATCTCCAGAATGTTGTCATCATCCCAAACCGAAACTCTGTACCCATTTAAATAACTTCCTATTCTCCCCTCCCTCCAGCCCTTGCTATCCACTATTCTACTTTCTGTCTTTATGAATTTGGCAATTCTTGGCACATCATCTAAATGGAATCATAAAGTATCTTTCCTTTTGTGACTGGTTATTTCATAATGTCTTCAAGGTTCATCCATGTTACAGCATGTGTCATAATTTCCTTCCTTTTTTTATAGATGAGAATTTTTACTTTTTCAGGATAAGTTTTATGTGAATTTATTGTAGTTTATTATTAGTTTCAAGTATACACTATATCAGTTAGACATTTATGTAGTTTATGAAATGATCTCCCCAATTACTCTATCATCCATCTGTCTGTACACATAGCCATTACAGTACTACTGACTGCATTTCCTATGCCATACTCCCTATCCCCAAGACTATTTCTCAACTACTAATTTGTATTTCTTTAACCCTTCACCCCTTTCTCCCA
>NW_011888864.1:6176292-6210989 GCF_000151845.1 Pteropus vampyrus | reverse complement strand
GTGTTGTTTTCGCCTTTGGCTATAGTGAATAATGCTGCTATGAGCATTGGTGTACAAGTATCTGTTGAAGTCTCTGTTTTCGATTCTTTTGAATATGTACTCAGAAGTGTAATTGTTGGATCATATGGTAATTCTATGTTTAATAGAGTTTGGAGGGAACTGCCATGCTGTTAAAACTATATGTTTTTTAAAAAATGTATATTAACCAGGAGAAAAGAACAAGTTTTTTTTAATGACAGTCAGAAAGTGTCCAGATCTTATTCAGCTCTGGAAGTCATAGAATAAAACCAATAAAACATGAAAGAAACATTCTTAGTGAGAAAGATTGAGGTAGAGAGTACAGCGTGATCAGTGTTGACCCTGCAAACTCAGGATTCTAAAGCTGGGAGGAAGGAAAGGAGAGGAGCAGAGGAGACCCTGGCGACTCTGCCTGCACGGACTATTTCTAGGTCCTTTTGCATCCATTAGCTTATTGCATCACCCAGCAAAACAACCCAGCAAGTGCCTTTATTTTTATGGACAAGTATTGTCAACTACTTCAAAATTTTCATTTGTATTGATTTTAACAGCAATAAAGAATATTTTTAAAAGGGAAGAAATCATTCTTGGTCCATCAGTCTCACAGAAAGTTCACTTCAGTACTCCCCTGTTCTTTTCCAGTCTTTGTCACTTTGCAACCATAATTTTAACAGTGTTGCATTGTTACAATTTTATATTCTGCTTTTTTACCACTACAAAACTGTTTTTATTTACTAATTTAATAGATATATAATATGCATCAAGTATGTTCATTTCAACTCAGTTAACCATTTTTCTACTGCTGAATATTTAGATTGTCTCCAGTTTTTCACTACCATTTTATAATATAGTTATTATATAACTTTATAAAATTATTATTCAACTTAAAATTTTATAATTTTATCAATGCTTTCATGTATATAACTTTTTCCTTGGACTTTTTTTTTCTTTTTCTTTTTATTGAGATATAATTGACATACAATGTTATATTAATTTCAGGTATACAGCATAATGACTTGGTATTTGTATATATTACAAAATGATTACCACAATAATTCTAGTTAACATTCATCACCCTGCATAGTTCCAGATTTCTTACTCTCTTAGCAACTTTCAAATATGCAGTACAGTATTATTAACTACAGTCACCATGCTGTATTGTACATTACATCCCATGATTTACTTATTTTAGAACTGGAAGTTTGTATCTTTTGACTCTTGTCATTCATTTGGCTCACCTCAAACCCTTATCTCTGGCAACTAAAGCACTGGTTGGTTCAGCTCCAAAGATATGATTTGACACAGAATCCAGAATTTGATACAGAATATTAAAATATCTATAAGAATTAGAACCCAGCACAGCCATGTTCATAGCAGCATTATTCACAATAGCCAAAAGGTAGAAGGAACCCAAGTGTCCCTGATGGATGAATGAATAAACAAAATATGGTATATCCATACCATGGAATATTATTCAGCCTCAAAAAGGAAGGAAATTCTGACATATGTTACAACACGTATGAATCTTAAGACATCATGCTAAGTGAAATGGGCCAGTCACAAAAGGACAAATATTGTATGATTCCACTTATTTGAGGTACCTAGAACAGTTAGATTCATAGAGACAGAAAGTAGAATGGTAGTTGCCAGGTGCCAGAAGAAGAGCAGAATGGGGAGTTATTATTTAATTGGCTACAGAGTTTCAGTTTGGGAAGATGAAAAAGTTCTGGAGATGGATGGTGGCGATGACTGCATAAGAATGTGAATGTACTTAATGCCACTAAGTTGTAAACTTAAAAACTGGTTAAAATGGTAAATGTTAGATAATATTTACCACAATAAAATATTTTTAAGAGGAAAAAAAATTTGGACCCAACCAAGAATACGAATAATATAAAAAGAGGTTAGTTGAAAAAAATTAGCAGCAACTTGGGTGAGAAAGTTACAACTCAAAGCAGAGAAAAGCATTAGATTAGAGTATAATTTATATTCAAGAAAACCAACGCTGTCTGAAGTGTTTAAATTTGAAGTTCCCTGTTATTGTGGTAGCTGTAAGATAGGATTCTCTTGGCAGTAGAAGAATTACCTGGGCCTAGTATGTGTGCTGGGCAAAGATCTATGGCCTACAAGCAACCTCGGTCCTCAGTAATTTATAGACTTACAAATACTTGGGAAGGTTTTGCTTGTTAGGTCAAACATATGAACCACTTAAAAAGAAAATGAATGTATTAGATCCATAAATAGAGCTTTAAAAATTTAAGGGAATTTAATAGTTGTAAATAGTACCAACTGAGATGTGAACTTACTTAAATGTGTTCAACTTGAATTAATCCATTTTATTTAAAATAATAAGATTGTAGGCTAAATGCAAAGGCATAAGGAAGATAGATTTTTACATTAGTAGTTTTAAAAACCTAAGTAGCCTACTTGGTCTTTTATGTGCACAAAAGATGCCTTCAGACTTAAGAGAAAACCTCTTATCGACAGCTCCAGTCCTAGTACTTTTTACTCCACAGCATAATTGTTGATTTATTGGTGGGTTTCTTCTACTAGTACATAAACTCCGATGAGGCCACAACCTTGTTTGTATGCTAAGCACCTGGTACAGCTCTAGACATACCAGAGATGCTCAACAAATGCTTGAGAGAAGTGGCTTAGGAGAAAGATATGCTTGACTTTATCCAGGTGCTATACTTGTTAGTGTTATGTACATACATGCCTCCCAGATACCTGTGACATCTTCTGTTTTTATATCTATGTGAACATTTGCTAGACGAAGCCATCCACTTATTTTAATGGATCATCATAAATACATTTATAATATAATTGAATGAAGAAACTATGAGGCCCATTATTTATTCCATTGTTCTCCCAGGAACCTTATGCAGTAGTGACTGCACAAGGAGTGCCCAGTCCACATTTGCACACACACCCTCCTGAAAGCAAAATGTTCCTTTTGCGGGACATCTTCTGTGAATACCCAGTGTCACACAGAAAACCATCCTCTGCCATGCTGGGCCTACGATCACATCTCTGAAGTCCAAAGGCACTGCATTTGGATAAAAGCCTCAAGATTTCAAGACTGATAGCACATAATAGAGGGCTCCCAAAGCATCTTGTGAAAGGGGAAGAAATGCTCTTCCTCCGAGATGGGAACTGAGTCTTCATGGATGGTTTCCTCTTTTGGCTCCTTTCCCCTTGTGGTGGGACAGATCCTGAAGTGAAGAAAGGGATGGCTATAGGCCCTTGGCTGTCGTGCTGTTAGTGATTAGCTGTTTCAGCAATTATGCCCTTCCATCCAGGGTGTGATGGCTGGCACCTCTGGTGATGAGATCATTTCCAGGGCTTGCATGTTTAAGGCTCTGCCGGCTTCCCCTTGGCCTCTGCTTGCTGCTCTCCTTGGCAGCTTCAGAGTTTACTGACATTATTACCAATGTGCCATGTTCTCCTTGGCCAGCACGAAAACCCAGGGAAGACGTGCCAGTCTGCTATCAGAGAGGGCCCTGGGAAGCCTCAGGAGAGAAACGTGAAGCGCAGTGTAGTCACCACAACTCACTTGCCTCCAAGGAGTGGAGAGTTGGCCCTCACATCTGGACTCTAAAGAACAACCACGCCAGAAATTTTGCCAGCAAGTGGAAATGTCCATTCTACACCGAAGTAACACAGGCTTTTTTTTCTGACGTAGGAGCGGCACTGTTGGTAAGGTCGTCATACCAGCTAAATAAATGTTTCACTCAATAACTCATCAAATAATTCTGAGGAGCTACTCTCTGGCAACACAAGGCTAACCCTGGAGGTGATAAATGGTGAGCAAAGAAAATGAAGTCCCTCCTCTCACAGAGCTTATGGGCTGATGAGAGAGACAGACATCGATCGGTCCAATGGTCACTAAAATAAATGTGTAGTTGCGAATTGTGATAGGTGATGGGAAGGCAAAGTACAGGATGCTATGGGAGTTTAAAATAGAGAATAAAATAAGACTGCAGGCTGGAGAGGAGTCCCTATGGAAATGGCATTTGAATTAGGATCTGAAAGGATGAACAAGAGATAACTAGACTAAAGGTAGAGTACGGCGGGTGGCAGCGGGGAGGGAGATAGAACAGAGAAAGAGCCTTTGGGCAGGAGGAGAAGTGTGTGCAAAGGCCCAGGAGAGGCAAGAAGCCTGTGAGAAGGTCACTGAGGCCAGAGTGCCCAGAGCCTGGGGGTTGTGCAGGGAGATGCTAAAGAGGTAGGCGGGGCCAGGTGGTAAGGACCACACATGTATTCTAAGGGTAGCGTAAGGCCTAAGGGTTTTAAGCAGCAGAGATGGTGTCTCACTAAATAACATTCTGGATGCAGTAGAATGGAGTGGATCTGGGCAAGGCTGGATGGGGAGGCCATCCGCACACTGTCACAATAGTCAGTGAGAAGAAACGAGGGCAATGGGGAAGACAGATAATGTGGGAGACAGGATTTCCTTCTCTCCTTTCCTTCTTTCCATCCTTCCTTCCTTGGCCTCCAAACCTAACCAACCCTGTCCGTTCTGAAAGACAAAAATGGGTTCTTTTTCTTAGAAGACCTTTATAGTTGTCTAAATAAACATACATCCCCCTGTCTCTATGGGGAAATCCCTCAAAGAAACAGGTGCCCACAATTCTATACCTGATGAAAAAATTCAGGAAAGCCGTGTTCCGATTCTGAAAGAGCCAAGGGCCTCCTCACGAACGCGGTAGACCCTCCTGCGCCACTCCAAAACCCCTTCATCCAGGCCCATTAGAACCCCCAAAGTGATCTGATTTCCATCAATCCCAAAGCCAGTCAAGCAAGGTCATGTTTATAGGACTCCCTCCTGGCAACAGTCCAGAAAACAATAAAAACAGATGCAAGCCCCGCTGTGGTACAGAAGCCCACTTTAGAAACCGGGGGGTCAAGTGCCCATTATCCAGGTAAGCAGGCTCTCCCTGGGAGACCAGAAGTGCACGTTGACATGCCAAGGGGAGAAGGACTGGAAATCGCAGGGGCCACCTGGGAAAGGAGGCCTCAGCCAGGCAGTACTAATAAAACCGGACAATGCCACAGAGCTGGCGTGGCTAAGCCAGGAGCAAGGGAAGGATGGACTGGGGGAGGAAGGGCCTCCCTTCCTCCAAAATCAATGTCCCTGTTAACTTGGGCAGAAGAAAATCTGACAGCTCTGGAAACCTGCCCATCTGATGAGGAGGAGGAAGCTGAGAAGCGGTTGGAGCCTGAGAAAGCCCAGAGACGCAGGCACGATCAGTTGCCCATTGGGGACCTGGTGGCAAGCCCACTCTGCTCTGCTTTTACCAAAGCCCAAGAGGACAGGTGCTGCTACCAGTCCCCACCACGACCTCCCCAGCTGCCTCATAACGTGCCTGCCCCTCGATGATCCCAGCTGGATCTGTTTTAGAAAAAGCATCCAAGAAACAAACAGGGTAGTCGGTTTCTGAACCCAAGCTCCCTGAGGTCTGTGCAGTTTAGGGCCATTCCGTTTTGTTATCTGGGATATAACTAAGAGGCAACTGCAATAACTGAAATCTGTAGAGAAACAAAAGTCTTGCCAAGGAAATTCTAGTGAGAAAAACCACCCTTTTATTGATGAAGTGATGATACACTCTGGCCCATGATGTTTATTTGAGGCTACTTGTGTGAAGAGAGTAATATAAATCCACAATCCTTTATCCACATTTCCAAAATCCAAAGAGCTCCGAAAACCAAAAGTTTTATCATAAGCTTTCAGCCAACTCACTCAGCAGCAAAACCTCACCTAAACTGACATGAGATAATTTGTAGACTCTATTCCCTTAGCATGGCTAGTCGTACGTTTTGCTCTATAAAATGTACGGAGGGCTGATATAAAATAGACTGTATAGGTACCATTTTACCTTTCTAAAGTCCAAAAAATTCTTCACTCCAAAAACACCTTTGCTTCCAGGTTTTCTAATAAGGGATTGCAAACTTGTATTGTTATGGGTTTGAGAACTTGTTGTCCAGTAGACAAACAGGAAATCAATCCAAGGGCAGACTAAATAGAGCCCTTTGCAGTATAAGTATTTCATAGACATATAGGTGTTTGGAGTTGATGGAATTGCAGACATCTCATCTTAAATAGTCTGTGTCCAGATTTCAGTGGAGATAGCATGTGGTTAAAAAAAAAAAAAAGCATGGGTTTGGGGCTCAGAAAGTGCCTGGGTCATTATTAACGACCAGGTCGGCCTTGGGTAAGACTCTCTTCCTCCCTGGATCTCATCCATAAAATGAAGAGTCGGACAAGCTGATCCCTAAGGACACACTTCCTATATTTCAGATTCCATAATTCTATGAACTACCTACAGGAAGGATACGGGACCAGGTAGCCAGAAGCTCAGAAAAGTCCTTGAGGTGTTAAAAGCAAGAACATAGTTTTATGTTCTGGTCTGTTAACAGCAATGGAAACAACACAAGCTGGTCAGCTGAGGTTTGGCACGTCATGCCACCAATTATGGGACTATGCACAGACCCTTGGTGGCTGAGTGATAAATACACCCAGGACCCTGGATAGAAACAGCCCTGGCGCAATGAGTGAGGCTGAGGAGGATCCCTGTTGTGCCAAGGCTGTGACATTGCATTCTGCTGAAATCAATTTGGCTCTGTTTCATGCGTACCTAGCAGATTTACCAGATTGTGAAAATGAATGTTTTCTATGCGCGTGGCTGATTTTTGCATGCATCTGTTCATTCATCTAAACCTTAGTTACATGCTGCTAGGAGAATGAAAGGCTATAATTTCTTCTTTCTGAAGCAGGAGTGGTAGAGGCACCATGATTTCTGCTTTACAATTCTGCACCAAAATGGTGACCACTTTTCTTCTTATTGTCTCAGAAAAAAATGAAGTGATGCAGCCGTATTTTCTTTTGGATTTGCAAACGATCCCGACCTTAGTGGGAGTTCAGTGCCTGAGAATATGGTCATCAGAATATAAATATCCAGTGGAATGCAAACATGAGTATTTAACTATATCATTTTCATGTGACATTAATAAGCCCTTGCTAGCTTGTCACGTTTTCATTTTAGATGACAGTGCTTCCCTCAGATGTCAGTGGTCAAGTGCAAGAACAATAATACTAGTATTTATTTAGTACTTGGCATTTCTGGGATGCTTTTTATCACCATTAATTAGTAAACCACAAATAATTTCTGCTCCATAGCTACTAGAGTCCTCAGTATTCATGAGGACAATATGCTCTAGTGATTAGTAAATAGGGTAGACTTTGGATTTGGGCTCCAATTTACTGGGTGTCTAGTCCTTGGCAAGCCTCTGTGTCTGCGTCTGTAAAATGGGGATAGTGACAGGCTATCACACAGAGTAGATATGAAGATTAAATCATAATGTGCATATAAACTAAATAACCTAATGCCTGGCATATTGTAAGTGCTCATTATATCCTACCTGTAAATTAGGTGACGGCCACTTTGTGCTCCCGAAGCCCTCCACTTCTGGGAATCACATTATAGCACAATAAATTCCTTAAAATAGAAAAGTTGCCATGAACAACACCTTTCCGGACTCCCTCTCTTCTTTCTTCTCGAACTGCTAGAACTTCTTCAATCTTACTTTATTTTGCAGAGAAACTTCCTTTTTTTTTGTCTCACTCCTGATCCAGCTCAGCCTTACCCTGAGGGCTCTCTTTCCACTAGCAAATGGCCCAACCAGCTTTTTTTTTTTTTTTTTTTTTTAACTGAACAGAGTAGTTCAAGGGTCTCCAACCCCAGGCCATGGACTGGTACCAGTTAAGAACCAGGCCACACAGCAGGAGGTGAGCGAACGAAGCTTCATCTGTATTTGCAGCTGCTCCCCAGCACTAGCATCACGGCCTCAGCTCCACCTCAGATCATCAGGCATTAGATCATCTAATAGGAGCACCTGTCCCTGGTGCCAAAAAGATTGGGGACCGCTGGTGTAGTTCTTTCTACCCTTAGCCTAACTACATTGAAGGCGACTAAAGGTATATATTTTAAAAAGAAAGTTTCTTCCTGACGAATCTTGATATCAGCCTTTACATTCCCTTTTCCTCCTTCCTCATTATACAGATGTTATAGGTTACAGCAAGCCCTGGTTCACGAGCTGGCAAAGCCACTGCAAAAGTAAGGAACTTGCCCAAGTTCATATGGTTGGAGGTGGACTCTAAGCTCAGAGCCTAAGAATCAAGCTTCCTAGAAGTTTGTTTATCCCCAAAGTGAGGTCTCCGCATTCGAATCTAGAAATAAGAAATAGGGAAATGTGAGCCGGCGCGAGCCACCTGAAGCACAGGTTTTCCCCCTGCTGTCCCCAGGGGCAGCACTCCCACCTGGACTGTCCCACTCGGCCTCACGGGGGAGGCACTTCAGACCCGATTGCTCACCAGGACACTTGAGATCATCCATGGGACATTCATAAAGAGCAGCACACCCAAGAGTAAAGGTTTGAAGTCACAATCCAAGAAGAGAGCTAAAATCCTGCTAGCAGCAAGACACAACGTGTGTGTGTGTCTGTGTGTGTGTGTGGTGTGTGGATGGTATGTGTGTAGCTGTTGATGGTATGTGTGGATGATCTGGATGAGGGAATGGGTAGACCTATGAATAGTTCCGAGCAGCCCTATATGCAGAGCAATGGGGCAGCATTTAGTATAAGTATAATTATCTATATTTACTTTAATAGTTTCTGAATTATAGTCAAACAACATGACATAATTATGTTCATAATGATCATCTCAGTATTTACCAAGTACCTAAATGTTCTAGGCATTGTACTGGTTAGTCTTGGCAAAGGAGAGAGAAATATAAAATAGCAATTTTATGTTTTCTCATTGTCCAATCTAAGCCCTGGCTATAACTTACATATTTGGCATAAACCACACTCACCAAGCCCCACCAAGGACCAGTAAGATTTGGTCCTTGATCAGTTCTGATTCAAACTGATTTGTTCACCAGATGAGAACATTTGACATCAAAAATGCCAAACTTAGGACAGGTATCTGTTTTCCAGGATGCTGGAGCCTACACCAAATAATATTTTAATGTGGTTTTTTAATGTATTTTTGCTTGAAAATGGCTCCCAGTGACTGCGTCCTTATTTTTGTTGGTCACAATCACAGTGGAATGGATGTGAAAAGTTGGGCAAGAGCCTAGTAAAACAGGCCGCAAAGAAGATAAATATGCCAACTCCCTTCTAGTGCCTTCTGGCTGGGATTTCATAGGAAGTGGTAGGGGGTCTTAATGTGTGCTACAGGTAGGATTTGATTTTCCTCTTACCCATCAATAATGGGATAATGCCTAAGCAAAGATGTGCGTGACACTGGAAATATAAGGGCCATGTAATTATGTCCGTATTTGCTCATTCTTTCTCAGCCAAGTCAGCTCTTAGCCAAATTCTCTTGTTCCAGAACCTTGGATTTATCCCTGGTAACTATTTCCTTCCCAGGGATGATTTTCATTGAGAATGTAATGTGTTTCATAAAAGGAGTCAGATTGTAAATTGAGAGTCTTTAGACATAGAACAACTTTTTTCTCTTTAGATTTCAACACAAAAGGCTTCATCTTTAACATATGTGAGAAAGAGAGAGGATGAGAGATGAAAATGTAAGTAAGCACTGATATAAGAGTGGAAAACCTGGTATCTCGTTCTTGCTCTACCTCTGGTTCGATGTGAGAATTCGTATGGCAGAGATCAGCTAGCCTTTCGCCAAAACCCACTTCCACTTCTTCCTGGCACACAGTGATGTTTCCCAGCCTCTTTAGCAGTAATATATTGGCATATTTTGACCCACGGAATGTAGGTCCAGACTTCACCCATAAAACCTTCACTGTCTTCCATGTTTTTTCTTGTTGTTAATAGCCAGAGAGAGAGAGACCTTGGAATTTGTAGGTTAAAGATGACAGAGCCGCTGGCAGCCTGGGTCTCTGAAGACTGAGTTGTACAGAAGGCACAGCCCTGGCCATTCCACCCCACCACAGATTAGATTCAACACAAACAAGAAAGGAGCTACTATTATGTTAAGCCTCTGTGATTGTGGATGTCTCACATTGCTGTAGCTAAAACATAAAGTCATTTTCCCTCTTCAGTTTCTGTAGCTATAAGGTAGGATTTACTTTTTGAAAGCTCCACCTATTCTACTTGTGATTTAAACGTGATGTGAATAAAAATACTTTCCTTACTTCATGTTCTATTCCAGCCCTTCTCCATTCATTTTTACTTAGTTGCAATAATAGTTTAAATGTAATTTTATATTTAGCTCTTTTCACGTAGGACACCACAAGCATTTTTCTATATCACAACAGTCTTCATAATTATAAATGTTAATGATTACTTAATGTTCCATCAAGCTGGTGTATCATAATTGTCTAAAACAAGTATGGAGGTGCTGCTGCTTTGAGAAAATCCAATTTATCAAAAGAGTTAAATCCGGGGGGTAACTACTCCTAAAGTTAAAGGAATTTTTCTCATCCGAAGAATTCTCTACAAGGGACTTTTAAATACTGAGCTCCCCTTGTGTTTCTTTGGTATAATTTAAATTACAAAAATGTCATACACCCTCAGCTACCTACTATACAAAGCAAAATACTTGTAATATATCTATATATTTCAACATTTACATTCAGTGGCTATTGGATGCAGAGCGTCCTAGCTTCTCTAAAACTGACCTGTTCCAGGCGATCTTCCTGTGTGTCTGATCTGATCTTCTCCACTTGCAGTGGTCTAACCAGGCACTGAAGATTATGCAGGGCGCAGGGATGGGCGTGTTACATTCATGTGGGCTCACACTTATATTTATCCATTGTTTTTGCACATGCCCGAATTTTAAAAATATAACAATGATAATAGAATAATAGAAATGGAAAAAAATCACTCAGAAACTTATGGTAACAGTAGATGTGCTGCTTCAGTATTCTTTGTTCACCTTGCCTTATGCACACAGAATGTATACCTACTTGTATTTGTCTGAATACAGTTTTATTTCCTCCTTTGATCATGTAACCCTCTGCGGGGACCATTGTCACATTGCTTCATTGTCTCAATATTACTACAAAACTCCCCACTATCTAAACTCTCACCATTGGAGCAGTCACTGTAACAACTTGTAGAAACTTTTAACCCAGAATTTACCATCTGGATAAAAATTCCAACATGGGTTTGAATGTGTGTGCTGGCAAAAACATTTAGGTTTCATATGGATTCATATTAGAGGATTGGAGGGTGTTCAGCTGTTCTTCTGCCAGGATCGCACTGCGTGTCATTTAAATGTGTGCGTTATTGCTAAAGTCCATCTCATGTTATTAAGTATTCTAAGGAAGTTCCCCTAGCATGTCATCTCATTACTTATGTACATTACCATACATGTTTAATATGGCATAGAATGAAAACGTAAGTTGTATACAGTATCATACTATGAAAACACACCCATGAGTGTTCATTCATTGTTAAATAATTAGATAATTCGTGTTTTAAGTCCTTTTCATTATGTAGAAGACACTTGGTGGGTTGTTATATAGGCAGTTAAATTTTTTTAATGTTTTTTTTGAGGGGATTTATTGGGGATTTGGGGTGGGCTGAAAACAATACGTTGGTTCCATTGATAATGATAGAATATAGGCTCTTGCTGTCCAAAAACTTGCTGTTTCGGCCATTTTCAAGGAATGGATTAGATTTTGGACGTTGAAAAATATCTGTATTTACCTGTATCCCTTAGTAGGCTCTGAGTATCTTAAAAATGAGAACTGCAGGCTGCCTGTGGGGGGTGCAGATTTGGCTGTTGTCCAGCCCCCTCCCAGATGAAGTTCTGTCACATCTCCCTGGAGCGGGAGCCCCTGCTGCACCCACACTGCCTGCTCAGCACCGTGAAGCAGAAGCCCTTCACCAAGGGGCAAGTATGGTTTTGCAATTGTTGTCACCACCATCGACAATGTCGGTACTGGTGTGATCCAGCCAGGCCGAGGCCTTGTCCTTTATCCAGTTAAGTACAAGGCCATTGTTTTCCAGCCCTTTAAAGGGGAAGTCACGGATGCTGTTGTCACTCAGGTCAGTAAGTTTGGACTCTTCACAGATATTGGACCTATGTCCTGCTTCATCTCTCAACACTGCATCCCATCAGAGATGGAGTTCGAGCCTAACTCCAACCTACCATGTTGTTACAAGACAATTGATGAGGATATTGTGATTTAGCAGGATGATAAGATCTGCTTGAAGATTGTGGGGACCTGTGTGGATAAGAACGATAAGAATCAGCTCCCTTAGAGATGATTACATGGGGTTTGTGAAGTGAACCCCAGGGCCTCCTACCTCGTTTGGTCTTTATCTTAGATGCGTGACTGTTATACTTCACATGTCGTCCAGAGACTCAGTCTGGCTGCTGTGGGGGAGGCAAGGAAGGTTCCTTATCCCAGAAGCAGCTGGCTCTTCTTGTGGCTTAGTAGCCACTCCCAGATTTTGACTGTGTGTTCTAACTATAAAACGTCCTTGGATCTCAAAAAAGACGAAAACAAAAACAAAACAAAACCAGGAACTATATTGTATTTGTCTTTGCCCAGCATTTAACATAGTGCCTGACAGTTGGTTTAATTCACATTGTTCTGTGAATAAATGAATGAACAAAATTGCTCCTGTTATTAAATAAGCATATCTCTGATATTTATTATCTGTGGAAAATTAGGGCTTGTTACTCTTGTCAAGGGCGTAGGCAAGGAATTTTGGTGTGTGTTGCAAGCAAGGCAGCACCAAGACACCACATGTGTATAAGTCAAAAGCCCTCCTCCCTCTTACTGTCATAACTGAGCCGTATGATTTATTGTAATTATATTTGCTTTCTTGTTTTTTTTCCTGAAGTTAATAATTGCCTAGGTTTTGTTTATTTATATTAAATATGCTTATTAATTGAAGTTCAGAGTTTACATTAGGATTCATTCTTTGCATTGTACAATTTATGGGTTTTAACTACTGCATAATGTCATTTATCCACCATTACAGTACCATACAGAATAGTTTTATTACCCTAAAAATCCCTTTGTTCCATCTATTCACCCTGCCCCCAGTGAATCCCCTGGGAACCACTGATGTTTTCACTTCTCTGTAGTTTTGCCTTTTCCAGAATGTCATATAGATGGAATCATACAGTATGTAGACTGGCTTCTTTCACTTAGCAATATGCATTTCAGGTCCCTTCATGACTTCTTTTTATTGGTGAATAATATTTCATTTTATGAATGTATCACAGTTTATTTAGCTTTCCATCTATTGAATTTGCTTATTTTCTATATATCTCTCACTAATTCAGTCCCAAGCTCTCCAACAGAGTTGTAAAGTATCTTTAAATACATCAAGTAACCTATAAATTCTTTTTTTTCACCCTAAAGTCACCATCCACTGCTCCAGTTGTGCTGGCTGCTTACTAAATTGTTATCTGGTGGCTTCCCTTTCTGTTTTCCTGGGAAATACTTTGTAAGTCCTTCGGCCTGATTTCTGAGTGGGATCTTCATTTTATTCCATCTCATGTATTTTTATTTCTTGGTTTATTCCCTCATTTTAATGGAGTACATCCTCTAGTAACTTCCTCAGAAAGGATACTTGGGAGATAATTTTTTAAAAAGATTCGGCATGTCTGCAAGTCTTCATTCTCGCCTCACAGATCAGACTTTTCTAGAATTAAATCCCAAGAGGAAAACTAGTTGGCTTGCTGGTGGCTTAATATAAGCATGCTATTAAGACATTCCGAAATGCTTAGGATTCTATTATTTCTTATATCTTTGTCTAATTTTTTCTTTTGTACTAGCTTAAAAGCCTCTGACTAATAGCTCCCCCCACCCACACACACACACTTAATCTTTTTGTAAAATAGTTTGAATTGGCCATACTTTATTAATTGAGCATTAGAAACATTAATCTCTGCAGAAATCTATATTATAGTATAAGAATGGTTGCATTCACGTACTAGTATTTTCCTCTCCACTTTTGAATTGAAACAAGTACAGAATAATTAGACAGAGACTATTTCTGGCAAATAAAACAGTTAATAGTTGGAAAGGTATGTTTTAGTGAAGATTGTTTATAAACACACCTCTTGCTGCCAAGATCTTAAAGTCTAATTAATTAGTATCACCCCAGCTTCCCCTTTCCTCTTCTATAACTCGCTTTCATCTTCCTTCATTTATAAACACACATGAACACACACTCTTTACTCTCCTGCTTTCCCTTTTCCTCTTTATCTCAGTCTGCACAAGTTTGCACACAGAATTGGCTTCCCTTCTAGCTGTTTTGTCTCTGCACTCCATCAAAAAATATTTTCTGCATCTCTAATTTCATCAAGATATGCCTGACTGAGAATGTCAAAACCACTGAGCAGAAGTGTTTAATCCAAAGTTGGCTCTGCCAGTGATGATTGGCTGAGGAAATGACCTCGAATTTTTTCTTAATTATTTGTTAGGATGTAAGTTTTCACTTTGTGGAATAGATTCACATCCTGCTTCTCATTCCCTACTCTTTATTGTGCAGAGATCTCCCACTGATTTCCAATAGTGTTCTCTGGACCCAACAAAGACACATAGAGGGGAAAAGGTACCTGGCCAATTGTGGGAACACCACCTTCAGTGAAGGTTTTCCATAAGCAGAGAGTAATTTCATGATTTACTGGGCAGTCGGATTCAGGCCACATTTACGTAACTCCATAAACCAGGGTTTGAGAGTGGAGCTGGTCGCTATCCACAAGCCCCCGTGTCATCTAGGCAGCTCACGTTGTAGCTACGGCAGAGAATTGCCATTCCAGTCAGTGCCTAGCATTCTGGTGGCTGTGTGATATCAGGAAAGTCTGTTAACTTCTCTGAGCCTTTGTGCTGTCACCTGTAAAATGGGGGGAAAACCATCGACCTCTCAAGGTTGCTGCAAGGAATAAAAATAAGTATATATGAAAACGCTTTATAAATGATAAAGTACCATGTAAATCTTACTTATTATTATCTGACCTTAGAAATAAGAAACAAAATGGTACATTTTTATTCCAAGAGTTTTTTTCCCTTTTGATTTAGAGTCTTTAAATGAAGGATATTTTGTGTTTAAAATATTTTATAGCTATAAAAATTATGAGAGGAAAGACTTAGAGTATAATTAGCAGGGAAGGAAGCTTACATTTCTCTGGGATGAGAACACCCATGACTCGTTGGCCCAATATGATACATTCATAATCTCATTTCATGATGTTCACCCACATGTTGAGAGCACATCATTCTCAAAGGGCACATTTAGTGAATATTTGAGAACGATAGTGATGAAGAGCATGTGCCAGGAACAGGTAAGGTGGGTGGCACAGACAACCATTCGTTTATTGGCTGTAGTTGGAGTAACTGCTTCGGAGATACTGGTAAAACCATAATTCAAACCATAAAATAGGTGGATCTTCTTCCCCTCCATTTCGCCTTCTTTGCCAATCCCCTTTCTGCACACCATCTGTGCAAGGCTCAAGATCTGCAGCCCTCTTCCAACTAATATTTGGTGAGGAAGACTATAGAGCTGCAGCTCACATGTCTCGTTTGATGGGGTGTAGCTTGCAGGACCCTTCTAAAAGGGAGAAGCCTGAGTCTTCATGGGCTGACGACATTGCTTATTTTTCAGTTTGGAAGATGATCTGCTTTATGTCAATTTGGCTAAGCTATAGCACCCAGTTATTTAATCAAACACTAACCTAGATGTTGCTGTTAACCACGTTTCGTAGATGTGGTTAACATCTACAGTCAATCGACTTTATGTAAATTAGATTAGCCCGGATAATGTAGGTCTTCATCCGATCATCAGTTGCAGGCCTTAAGAGCAAAAACTGAGGTTTCGTGGAGAAGAAATTCTGCATCAGGACAACATCAATTCCTGTTAAAGTTTCTAGCTCGCCAGCTTGCCTTGTAGATTTTGAATTCCTTAAAATGAAGCTATCTAGCTATCTGTCATCTGTCTGTCTGTCTGTCTCTCTCTCTTCTATCATCTACTTCTATCTATCTATCTATCTATCTATCTATCTATCTATCTATCTATCTATCTATCTATGTATCATCTTCTCTCTCATTTTGGTTCTGTTTCTCTAGAGAGCTCTGACTGATACAGCTTCTCTCTATCCAGAGTTTACTTTTTCTTTTGATCCTATTATAACCCAACTCTCAGCAGTCTGGGGTCCAAAATGTTTTGTTTTGTTTCATTAGGGAAACCAATTGTTATGGGAACAATAAACTATGTAAATTAATTCCAAATTTATAATTCAACTCTGATCTTCTTAAAACCTACTAAACTTTGATATAACTGAATTCCTTTTTTTAAAATCCTTATCAATTTTACCTCATTAAAAGTCAAAACAGCTGCATTCTAATTCCATATCTGTTTTGGTTCTTATAAATATACAGTCTCTAATTATTCTAGATGGTTTCCCCACTTGAACACATGCCAATCAGTAGGGAATCTCAATGTACTGACAAGGTGGCAGTTATCTCAGGGTGCTGAGGCAGTAGAACTCAAGTGGTAAGATTTATATTTCAATGAAGTAGTCTTTCCCTTGACACTAAACTTGAAAGGTAGTGATCTCATAATTCAAGGTTTCACGATCACTCAGGAGTGAAAAATTTGTCCCTGTTTAAATAGTTATTTTTATTTGTAGGGCCAATCCTGGAATCTTTTACATACATTCTAGTCACTGGAACTCCATGAATCACAAATATTACGAACCTCACTTCTGGCCATTCCCAGGCAGACCGGTCAAGGTCTGGGTTCCGTGAGTCATTCATCACAGACTTCAGTTTTAACCAGTTCCCAGTGGGGTTACGTGTGAGCCTTTGCAATTGCCCGTGACTGCATTGTATATACACATATCGATCGCCCTCTCTAATTCCCAGACCTGGTGTCCTGCCCTTCTGTCTGGCTTGGGTGAAGCTGCATGGAGGCACCATGCTGGCCCCTGAGGGGTAGGAAAAGAACCTGGCGCCACTGAGCAGACATCCTTTAATGGTAATCCTCCAGCGAGTCAATGTCCTCCAAAGAGACCATGAGTGTGGCCTTGTTGATGAGGAGTGTAGTCATAGTCACACAAAAAAGTCCCCAGTCTCTGCCGTAGGACCCCATGCATGGCCCATTATCCCTGCTGCAAAAAAAAAAAAAAAAACTGGACAGGATCTCCCCTTAGGAGCCTGTCAGCCCTCGTCAGTAATAAGCCCAGGGGCTACTCAGAATGACTGGAGGCACTCACTTCCATCCCCCACCAACTATACTGCCCGCTCTTAGCCTCTGCCACCTGGGGAGCCCCATACCACGCCAGGGCAATCAAGCTTGGCTTCTGCATGGTCGTGCAAAGCTTGCCATCAGCCAAGCTCCTGAAATATTTATATTTATACAGGCAGGGCTCAGATTTTTTTTTCTACCCACAGAAGCCACAGCAGGTAAGGACCGGGTATGGTTTGGGGAGCTTTGTTCATCCCATGATAGCAAAGCTATCAGCAGTGGTTCACCTGGTAGGGATCTCACTTACCAAAAGAGCCAGAAAGTTGGTCATCGTCACAATCTGTGCATTGGAAGAAATACACGTCAAAAAATCACATAATTTCCCCCTCCCTTTTATTTAGAGATTTCATTTCATTCATGCACACGGAAAAGCCAAAATGCCCTTCCTGATGGACACCCATCTCAGGACTCAGTGCCAGTACATTGCGGGGTGAGTGAGCACAATATGTATGTTCATTTTCAAAGATAGCATGATGTAACACCATAGAGCTTTCGTGGCTACCTATTCTGTTTTAAACTGTTAGAAAACTAGATGATTGGTGAGAAAATCTATAGAAGGGAAGGAGGCAGGAAGATCTACATTTTCAGCAAAGGCAGATGGGTGTACTCGAGGCTCAACTGGCAATTGTTCCCAAATATTTCAGCAAACACACCTTAGACAAGGGTTTTCTGAAAGAAAACAATGATAAAAGCCTGAAGATTAGGTGAATTTTCCCATAATAGTGACAGCTGTCCCCACAGAAGCAGCTGAATTTATCTCAAAACTGAAGGTTTCACTAGCTTGTGCCTCTCATCAAATTGGTTTTGCATAAATGGGAATTATTTTTAAGTAGTCCAAAATGGTATCATTTCCTAGTGGCAAATTATTTGGGTGTATTTTGAAGCTAATTAAAAGGGAAATGTCCTATTTTGTAAAGAGCAGCATTTCTATGTTTTAAAAATCAGATGTTCTCAGTGGGGAGCAGGGTTTTATCTTTGTCAGTGTTGGCTATTGCTAAGTGCATCCCAGATTGAAAATCTAAATGAAATAAATACAAGGAAAGGCATGGGGGAAGTTTATGTTGGAAAAGCAGGAAGGAGACACATACACATATATAATACATAGATGACTTATCTGTGAATTTAGAAAGCCTTTTCATGTCATGTTGGTTTTTTTTTTTTTTCTATCTTGCTAGTTACTTATTATTTTACTGTAAGCATTGCAAACATGGAGGGCTGCAGAGGTGCCAGGCTCCATCATGGTGTCCAAAAATTGGCTTTGTACATATGCTAAATTAGAGATTGGCTGGCAGAATCAGTTCGCAGATCCTCAGTTGGCATGGATTTCTCATGAAAGACAGGGCCCCAAGCCCATGGGGCTCACTCCAGCCAGCAGCAATGCAACATGCTCCATCCAACAAGCCAAAACCCATTTTAAAATAAATTCTGAATCTTTATCAGGCATCATGTCCAGGCCAGGTAAAACACTCCCCAAAAGTCTAGTCCCCTTTCCTGTTTCATGAGGAAGGGATTGTGTTGAATCTTGCATGAGCCAGAGCTTTGAGATTTTTCTCCAGTGATCCGGGTCATTTCACCAAAGGACCCAGGTTATTTCATTTGCGTCCTGTATTGAATAGGCTGCCCTGGTGTTTACAGAGGAAAGTAAGAATTCTACAGACAAAAGCCCTTCTGTTTTTCCCTTCCTTGGGAATAGGCAAACTACATGATGGTTCTGATGCAAGAAGAATTAATGCAATGAAGAAACATATTAGACAGCCAGAGCAGATAGGTCTATTCCAAACGGATTCGCCATCTGGGTCTTTTTTGCTCACTGTGTCAACTAGGAGATGCCTCTCTCATTTAGCTAGTTGATGGTTTTACCATTCCCAAGAGATATATTTTATTCTATGGACAATGATGTTTTAATAATAATAAACAGGTTTTTTTGTTGTGGTTGACCTTGGGGTTCTGCTTAATCTAGTTAAGCACTAGGGAGGAAGTGAGGAGACTTATTTTCTAGGCCAGGAGGTACCTTTGACTTAAATGATGACATCTGAAAAGTTAAGCAACAATTCTAAGTGGAGACAGTAACTTCAGTTACTTTACCTTCTGTCAAAGGGTATAGTGAAGAATCAAGAGTTGAACTAGGTGACCTTAATACCAATCAACACCTCAGTATGAAAGCTGGATCAGAGTCTTGCATCTTTCAGGTACTATCAATTATTCACCCACTTGAGTGAGCACAGAGACCTTATCTTCCCATAGCATATCCTCAGTAAATATCACTGAATGCTTCCACTGGGTTTTGTCTTAGTCTGTTATGGCTTCTATAACAAATACCATAGACTGGGTGGCTTAAAAAACAAACGTTTATTTCTCATAATCCTTGAGGGTGGGAAGTCCACAATCAAGGTGCAAGATGGTGTGGCTCCTGGTGAGAAAGCCCACTTCTTGGATCATAGATAGACGCCTTCTTGCCACGCCCTCCTATGGTGGAGAGAAAGATCATCTCTCTTGCATCTATTCTTACAAGGTCACTTATCCCATTCATGGGCTCCCCTTCATGACCTAAGTACCTCCCAAAGACCTCACCCCCAGGTAGCATCACATTGGGAGTTAGGACTCCAACATATGAATTTTGGGGAGACATAAACGTTCAGTCTGTAGAAGGTTGATTATCTCATTGGGTGACACCAATGAGGCTAACATCTCAGGATTAATTCATGTAGGAACAAGCTTTGCATCAATACTGTATCATGTGTGATAGAGTGAAAAAGTGCTTAAATACGTATCAGGAGATTTAACTTCTGGTCCTGGCTCTGCCCCCGTTATGTTGAGTGACCTTCAGTAATTTATTGATCTCTGGGATTTTTTTATCTCCTTGTTTCTAAAATGACTAGATAATTGCTGAGCTTCCTTCAGTCCTAAAACTATATGACTTTATGATTCCAAATCTTAGCCAACCATCTAAAAATGCATTCTCTGGATTATGGAAGATATCTACTAGGCCTAAATAGAAAGGCTAGTCTTCCTGGTGCAAAGAGTTACTCTAAGCACATGGCCTAAACACAATGATTCAGTAGTACCACCTTCCTCTTCCCCTTAACAGGTGCTCTTTCAGTAGAGGTGAGAGGCAAAAGGGAAAGAATAGGTACTTATGCACAGAACAAATGCAGAGGCTGAATATGGCTCTAGACAGCACTGTAGTCTATAGTATTTAGAGAGGGAAGAATGAAAAAGGGAGAACTCACCTCTAATAACATACTACTTCCTACTAGTTTAAGTTCTTTTAAGGAACCATTTAATCCACTGTTCATGGAATATGCTTCCCATAGTGGATTGAATGGTGGCTTCACAAAAGATATGTGCACATTCTAATCCTTGGAACTTGTAAACGCAGCCTTATTTGGGAAAAGGGTCTTTACAGACGTAGATACTATGTTAAGATGAGATCATCCTGGATCATCCAGGTGGGCTCTAAGTCTAATGACAAGTGTCATGAGGACACACAGAGGAGAAGACCACATGGAGACAGAGGCAGAGATTAGAGTAATTCAGCCACAAAGACTGCCAACAGCCAGCAGAAGTTGGCGGAGGCAAGGAAAGATTCTCTAGGGAGGGAGCACAGCCCTGTAGATACCTTGACTTCAAATTTCTGGTCTTTAGAGTGGCGAGAGACTAAACCTCTGTTGTTTTAAGCAGCCAAGTTTATGGTCGTTGGCCATGGCAGCCTTAGGAAACTAACACACTTCAGATGAGTATATTTTAAAAGATGCACATCATTCATCGGGAACTCCAGTATCTCTTTTACTATTTAACATCATGGTTGGTCATGCTACTAATAAAAATCAAAGAACCCTGACTTAAACCATAATATTATTATTAAATAGGAATATTAGAACTCTTTTGAAATAAACATTTTTTGCTCACATAATAGCTGCCTATATATTCCACCTCCTGAATGAACCACTATCTTCTTAGGACTTTCTGTATAAGGGAAACACCCCACTATCAGGGAAAAGGGCCTCATTTTTATATTCCTCTACCCCGGCTTTGCTTTGGTAACTTCGTTTCTGTACCAGATCCACACTCTTCATTAACCTCTTCATTTTAGAGTATTTCAGCTTCCTACAGCAATAGTATCAATAATATTCTTCTGTTTTATTATACGTTTACCAAACAGTTGACTATCAGTTCTTTTGGCCAGAATTTGTTGGCCTGTTCTCAGAGCTCTGTCTCGATACATATTTTAATAACCATTTTCCAACATGGTCGTCATTTCAAATCTAGAATATGATGTTAATCAATTTACTGGTTCACAATTGAGAGTGAACAGCTTACAATGTTTGTGACAATATTGGATTTATTTATTTCCAAGTGAGTGATTTTTAAATAACAGCACATTGTGCGTTCCCTTGTTTTTCACAATCCAGTTTCAGTATCTAAGCAACTTTGCCTTGATGGTTGACTTCTACTGGGGAAACTATGAAGCATTGACTTTGTACTGGTCTTGGATCTTCCTGACATTTCCGTGTTTCCATGGTGCCAACCACTGCGTAGTAGCACTTATTTCTCCTTTCACATCTAAATATTATCACTGGAAAGAACCCACTTTATACTCCACTGTTACCTTACTTCTACTGCTTTTTCTTATTATTCAATTCAATTCAAAAAACATTTATTAAATGCTTAAAACATACTAGCCAGGTAGAAGAAACCAGCATACAGACGGTTCCTTTCAGTAGATGGTGGTAAGGAGCGACTTAGATTAGGTGTGAGCCAGTGTGTTCGGATTTATATAAAAATTGAGAAATACCCTAGAAGGGAAATTTGTTGTCAGACAGACTTCTCTAGTCCTTCAATGGACTAGGGATCTCAAGAATTCATCTCTTAAATGGACAGGGCAAGTTGGCTATTTACTACTCACAATCAGAATTAGGAATGAGGGTTTTATAATAACTTTTGGTTTCTGGTAGTTATAGAAAGGGAGCAAAACATCAATAATGGCTCTGTCTCAATACCAGTGGAAGCCAGCTAAATGTGGGAAATGTCAAATCAAATCTGTTAAAGCAAAAAAAAAAAAAAAGGACAGAAAGGAAAGGAGAGAGGGAAATAAAAAAAGGAAAGATTGCATTATATAACCATTAAATGTTAATGAAAAAATTTAACAGATCTTGAAATATTGTCATATATTATTTCATTAAATAGTTTATATTTCTTTACTCCACTGGTTCTTTTTGTTTAAAGGGAAAGAAGGATTAAATAAGCCCTAAGTGTTACATTATGTTAGAATCTTTGAGCTGCTCCCATAGCTACATGATAGTCAGTCCAACTCCAGAGTTCAGTATTCGAAAGCTAGTATTGCTCTTTCACTAAATTGTTCTCAACTCAACTTTTAACAAAAATGAAGATATTTTAATCTTCCCCCTCCTGATTCTTATCTTATTGTTCAACTGTTTGAGAATTTCGACAGTCAAGGGGTATTATTTATTAAGGCCCCAAACAAACATATCTAAAACCAAACTAATCATCTACATACATACGCTCCAAAATGCCACCTGTTGTTCCTCCTGGGTCTCCTCCTTCTATCGTTGGAACACTTCCCAACTCCCAACACACACAGAGGAATGTGAAAGGGAATTATTCAGGACCAGTAATAGCATCTCCGGTCAATGTCCAGGGCTCAAAGGCTGGGAAGCAGGACTTGGTAGCAGAACCTGTCATTATACTGTCACGTTGCCCCAGACAGTCTTCTTGCCCCAGCTGCATGCTCTGTTCTCACCATCACCCTGCTCTCCACCTTCCATGTGCAGATGATTATTCTCTTCTTTTTTGTTAGTGTACAGGCTCAGCTGCTATAATAAGACCCAAAGCTATAATAGCTCGAACAAATGAAGTTTATTTTTCTCTCACCAGAGGCAGATGGGTGGTCCAGGTGGGTAGGCAACGCTCCTCCTCAAGGTCATCCAGGGACCCAAGTTGTTTCTACTTTGTAGCAATGACAGCCTAATCTGCATGGCTGAAACTGGCCCCATACCTTGTTTGAGTTCCAGCCTGTGGGATATGGGACAAGAGAGTAGAGGACAGTGGCTTCCTTAAGGGATTAAGTGTTGCACACACCATTTGTTTCATTCACAGCTGCGAGTGGGGCTGGGATATGCAGGCTTTAAGAGTAGACCATGTGCCTTGCTAAAACTTGAAGGAAGAGGTGAGAATACATGCCGGGGCCATTAGTGGTCTCTGCCACGCCCCTGTGCAACCACCACGTGATGTCTTCCCTGTTTTACATGCATCACCCTGCATTGCAATTTTTTATTTCTGTTTATTCCAAGAAGGGTAAGACCCACCCAAACCAATCAACTCAAGGAAGCCAAATATCAAGAAGAGCAAAGAAATAAATTGCTAAATACTAAAAAAGTTTCATCATATAGCTTCTTAACTATAAGTGAGAAATAGATCTCGCAAATTACGACTAATTTTTACTTGATATTTCTTATTTGCCCTTTTCTTTTGTGGTTTTAAGTTCTCAAACTCCCAGTACTTTTGTGTCTATTAATGCTTCTTTAATACAGTTTAAAGATGGTAGGCATTATCTGTTCTTGAATTATGTATAATTATTAGATATGTATATAAAGATTAATAACAAATTTCAGCTAACTTTTAAAAAACTTATTCCATATAAAATGACAAAGATTAAAAGCTTTTATATTTAAAACTAAAATTACTCAAAACATTAGATATTTTGCATTTTCTACCATAAAATACATACTATGTTGAAATATTAGGCCAGCAGTGTATGATTATTTCTACCCAAAAGGAAATAATAAAGATGCATATTTCTATAATTTGAAAGAGGGGAAGACAGTTGACCGGAGTAGGGTCATACAGAGAGTGTTGAGTGTTAAAGCCAGAAAGAAACTTAGAGCTCATCTTCCCGGTTTAGAAACTGAGGTCCCAATAACCTCAATTTTTTTATCTCAAGAATGCCACCATTTGTGGCATATTTTCCATGGCAGATAAAAATGAGTTGCCAAATATAATTCTGAATATACTTACTGTTATTTAGCTTTGGAAAAAGGCCAAGACCGACTGTTATGGAATATGGTGATCTTCTCATATTACTGTAAGTTATTAAACATATAACCCTTTTGAAAAACTGAAAAGTTGGTATTAAGAATGGCTGGATTTAAGAAGACTGCCATAAAGGCCATATTGCTAAGCACATTGAATGGATGAAATTAGTCTAACAATCATAATCAACTAAAACGTTTTACCAATGTTCTTAGGAATCAGCTGTGTGGCTGGCCAGCCAAAGACATAATGCCTTCACAGCCTGGGCATCACATCCGGATACAGGACAGTGGGAGCCCCTGTTTCAGGTTTAGAAAGAGCAACACCAAATTTTGATCTGTCCAGAGGAGGGCAACTCAGAAGCGAGAGGATGATGAATCTGTATCTTAGGCTTTCAGAAAAACAATTATTAGAACTAGGAACACAAGACTTAGGAAACATAATAACCATCTTCAGATACTTGAAGGGCTGCTCACTGGTCTACTTACACAGGAGCAGGATGACCACTTGCCAAGAGAGTAGAAGGGGGCCTTGCCCTGAATAGAGCTTCTTGGAGGTAACTTCGAAAACCCCTCCCAACTCTAAGACTCTGATTCTCTGGGATTCTTACTCCAGCACCTAAGTTGCTGATCACATATAAGAAAGAATGCACCATACCTAAGGATGGGGAACCTGCTTCTTGCTGTAAGAACCTGACAGATTTGGAGAAAACTCTGTGTGTGTGTGTGTGTGTGTGTGTGCGTGCGTGCGCGCGCGCCTTTCAATCAGGCACTGGGGATATGAGCTACAAAATACACTTCCTGTCCTCATGTGGTTACAGTCCAAGTGTGAAGATACTGAGTTACTGAAGACAGATGAAGCCACTATGAGCTCAGAACCAACCCCAAGCCCAAGTGATTAGGCACCAGGAAATGGGAGTTTAAATTTGTATGGCCCTTTTTAAAAAAGCAATTTCTGTATACTTGTTAAAACGAGCATGCATTTCTTTTTAATCTAACATTTATTAACCAATTCCGTCACACTGTTGTCAATCCTCACCAATCCCTGAGTCAGGCACTTTTATTGTCCCCATTTTTCAGATGAGGAAACTGAGGCATACTGAGGTTAAGAGACTATTTAGTCTCTTACAGAGCTGGTCAGTGGACACAGTCTGGAACTGGTTTAGAGGGAGGCTGTGAGAGTTGGAATTTCGTAGCCAATCCTTTGGAGCCTAAATGAGCATGTAATTTGACCTAGCATTTGCAATTCTAGGGTTTACCCTAAGGACATATTCAGACAAGTGCTCTAAGATGAATGTTCTGGAATATTTGTTACAGCTTTGTATATAATATTTTAGGTATCAGGGCAAATGTCACATCCTCAAGCTGTTTTGCTTCCCTATCCCTCCCACTCACTCTGTCCCTTTATTTCACTCTATTCCATTACTAAATTCTGTTCTCTTACCAATCTTTTCACGGCCTGCAATTGTTTATTGGTTTACTTATTTATTAATTGTTTTGCTGACTGGAACATAAGTTCCATGTAGTCAGGGAGCTGTTATCTCCATCACTTACAATAGTACCTGGCACATAAAGAGTACTCAGTGAATATCTGTTGAATAAAATGAATAAATTAAGAACAAAAAGTTGGGGAAAATTAAAATCTTAATCATTAGGGGATTGATTAGATAAATTATGGCATATCCAAAAAGTAGAATACTCTGTAGTCTTTATAAATGGCTATGTAGATTATCCCCTACATAAAGGTATGTCCTACCTGTTGGTTAAAAAAGAGGTGACATAATACATGAGTACATGACCCCTGTATTGGTTAGGTCTCCTGGTAGCCAACCATAGAATCTACCAAGTTTAAACAGAAAACAAAATAGTTTATTATAGGCTACTGGGTAACTCACAGACCCACTAAGACGCAAGGAGCGCTTCCGCAGCCAGAACACAACATTGGGAACCTCACACATGAGTTCTGCCTCACCTTGACTGCTGACTAGCAATTCGATCTCCGGATAAGTTATCTTGTAACCTCCATGTTCTTCAGGCAAATATGGATGATAATACTCGCCTTATCTACACCTCGGAACTGCTGTGAGGGCATATGAGATGCCAGACATTTGACGAGTGAAAAAGAAAGAACAAAAAAGATGTATACATTTACATCATTGTCATCTGTTATCTTGAATGTGTGAGCACATATACTTCATTCCGAAGCCGTATTACTCGGCATTGTGATGCCACTGGGATGCCATTGGTCCACTCCATTAACTAACCGTACATTAAATTGCCCATGCTAGGTCTGGACAAAAAGGCTACTAATTCTGGCAGTTTGTCAAGCTTTTCCTAAAATCATCTTCCATGTGAATTTAGTCACTCTTCCTGTGGGGTGACCTGTCCTTTTCTCCAGGCTCACTGAGCTTGCCATTGGAGGATGCTGTTCTCATCTCTGGGTCCTACACTGTGCTAGCCTCAAAGCTATGCTTTTTCTCTGAAAGGCTTCCCTAAGCAGCATCCAAAGGCTGTTAACCAAAGCTTCATGTATGGTTTAGGCAATTGACTAGGTATATATCAAAGGCTGGATTCAGTGAGTTTTAAGATGTCCTTATACAGAACAACACAGGTTTGAACTGTGCAGGTCCACCTATATATGGATTTTTTTCCAATAAATACTGTAAATGTATTTTCTCTTATGATATTCTTAATATTTTGTTTTCTATAACTTACTTTAGAATATAACACATATTACAAAATATGTGTTCATCGATTCTTTGTTATTGATAAGGTTTCCAGTCAATAGTAGGCTAGTAATAGTTAAGTTTTTGAGGAGTCAAAAGTTATTCTTGGATTTTCAATTGCACTGGGGGTTGGCACCCCTAATCCCTGCATTTCAAGGGTCAACTGTAATTCCATTTTTTGCATATCTTTGTATATGTTTTTTAATCTTTGGTTCTCAATGCCTACTTCTCATTAGAGGAAAAGAGCATTGTGATACGACGGGGGATTTTAATGTAGTACTGATATCGTTAAGAAGAACTTTAATGTTCCTGGAACCAGGCATGTGTTGCCAGGTGGGGTGATTTTCCCATTTTCTATATGTCCAGAGGCCTTTCCTGGCAGAACTTCTAGCCCATGGGACTTTCATCTTCATCTTGCACGAAGGATACAATTTGGTTCTGATGCATGGATTATTGAAGCCGCTGAGCATCCACACAATCTGTTATGCTAAATCACACCTGGTGTCTGAACAGAGAAGGCTCTGGCAAGCATCCTTGCCACTGGGACCGAGGCCTCTGACTCTGACGCCAAAACATGGCAGTGTTGTAGAGAGCATTCCGAGAGCCTGGCTCACCGGCATGGTAAATTGACCTGCTTGTTCTCACGTTAAATGCTTTATGAAAATTTACTGGGTGCAAAAAGAGGGAAGAAAACCCAAGTGATTCCACAGTGAGCCTGCCTGGCATCAGTAAAGGAATGAGACCGCTGAGAAAGTGGATGTGAAAAGCTGGCAAGAGAAAAAGGTGTAAAATGCAATGAAAATCAAGTGTGGTCCCAGCCTTTGCATTGTTTTATTAGCATTTTCTCGAGGAAGATATTTAATTATAGATCTGGGATTCGTGAGCTAAGGAGGATGATTCCGGGCTCTGCCACTTTCTCCACGGCTCCCATTGTCAGAGGAATTGTGGGATGCTCCAATGTACTGCAAAGAGAGATGTCCTCCCACGTGGCGTGGTCCTTGAGAAAGGCCCTTTCCTGTAACCATAGTTCTCATAGGGCAAAATCTGCCTTTTTTTAAAGAAATAAAATGCTCTGGTGGCCGCCATCATCCTCCATTCTTCAGTTTTCCATAATAATTTTTCTTTTCCTTGTTGATTTCAGAATAAAATAAAGAACAGGGGGAAAAGTTCTACTTTTTAAAGTACCTATAAATTTTCACCTAAAAGAAACAAAACTGTTTTAATTACCACTTTCTTTGGGAAATAATTCGGAAGCAAGATAACAACAAACCATGAGAAACAAATGACTAGCTTCTATAAGATGAGTGTGTGAATGTATATTTGAGCAACAGAAATGAAAATATGCAAAGGTAAGAACCAACTGGGAATATCGTGCAGGGAGTTTAAAAATTCCTTTTTTAAAGCCTCACCTACCTTCAATGAAACTTGCCATGATAATGATCCAGTTTAGTGCACTGCAAGAAATCTTTCTTTACCTTCTATTTCTGCCGTCACGGAGCTTATTCAGTTACCTGATTTCTTTATTCAAGGCTGCCAGGGAGACTAATTAACACTACGGAATCTAAAGAATCCTGTGTGGGACGCTGCTGGGCCACGGGCCACCGGCCACCAGCCACCGGGTAAAGCTTCCTCCCCAGAATGAGAAGTCAGCCCTGCAGCCTGCAGCTGGCCGAAATTCTCCATTAGTTCGGTTTGTTTAATTGCAAGGCTGTTTGTGCCTTATCATTAGACATTTATACTTCTATCTGTAAGCTTTTATAACTCTCGACTTATGGAGACAAGATTCTTTGTGTCAGCACCTGAGAGAAGTGTTGTCGAAGCAACTGGCACGCAGACAGGAATCCCAGGCAGCACCGTGGGCACAGCGCCGACGGAACCTACCTTAGCCTCGCAGAGAAGCGGTCCACTTGCCTCCAAAATTTGATGTTGGGAAGGGAAGCAAATGTTTTCCTCCCTAGACGTGAAGGAGCCTTGGCTTTTTAGAAAAATGGTTCTTGACATTTAAGGGGACAATTTGGATCAGTTCTAGCAACGTAGCTCAAGCTGACTTGAGAACTACAGGAAGTCACCAGCCAGAATACGTTGTGAGCATCACAGTAAAACTGCTCAGGCCAGGACAGGTGACACGTGTGTTATCTGATGCGTATCTGGAACCATGGCAAGGCTGCCTCATTAAGTTATGAACCTATCACTCTTGTTTTTCCGTTAAAAAAAGAATGAAAGGCCCGCGGACCCTGCCCTGCGTGGGTAAGCCATGACACCTGTGGCGAACGGCAGTGTTTTCATCCTTATAAATGAAGGCAGATAGGTGCAGAGTCCTTTGATGACACTGTTCCCTTTCCCTTGTTTATTTTTATTCCACGCAGACTGCAACCCAGCAGGGGGCTTTTAAACCAAAACAGTTAATTACCTCTTCTAACCCAGAGAAGTTGCAAAACACAAATATAGCGAGTAGAGAGAAAGAGGGCAGCTTTGCTTGGGGCTGTGCTTTGCACCAGGTGAGGAGACAGGGCGGAGGGAGACCAATTAGAAGGCTCCCGGGAGGGAAGTGGGCTGGTGTCCCCACTTCATGTGTACTTTACATTCCCTTTTCAATGTACTGTATTGTGAATCCTCCTGATCAGAGACGCATTTACAAACACCCATTCCAAAGTTAAGTAGCTTTGGGACTGCAGGCCCTCTCGCGGTACAAGCGCATGCTTCCCGCTCCGGGGATGGAGAAGTTGCCCGTAGGCGGGGCAAGCTCAAGCAGAGACCTTCTCCACTTAGTGCCCAAGGGGCTGCCGGGATGTCCCCCAGTCCAGGCGGGGCCGCCAGCAGCTTCCAATAACGAAGGAACTTCCTCAACTGAACTGCGATTCTTGTCCTGCCATCCCCGCCACCCTTCCCTCCCCTAGTGTAACAGGACCTCAGCCCTTTGTTTCTAAATCAGAGGCTCACCTTTCCCTGCTTTGGAATCCCGTCTTTCTGTCCATCTCCTTGCACCAGCATCTTCCCTACCTAACGTCATATGTCCTGACCATCTGCCTTTTCATTCACTCACTCTTCCTTCTTCTAATCTTTACCCATTTCTGGCTCTCTGCTGGGTGCCACCCTCTCCTCTGCACCTATTGAAATCCTAAGCTGCTACCCGCCTTCTCAGCCCGAAATGCTCCCTCCTGCCTCTAAGTCCTGTGGTCCTATTGTCTGTCCCACTGACTCAACTGTTATTTCACTTCCTATTCTATGGCCCCTTCATCACCACAACTAGATGATGCATTCCTCTGCTGATTTATATGTCAATATAAAGTGACCTCGATATCTTTCTCTAATCCCCCCAAACACACACACGCACACACGCACGCACGCACTCATCCCCAGCACCCGGCATAGTGGATACCATTTGACTGATTCCTCTCCTACTGGTTACAAATTTTAAATGCACCAGACCAGGGCTTCTGGCAGAATCTGGGGATGGTGTTCGGGAAATTTTATTTTCAGGATCACAGATATTCATAAAGAAAGGGAAACATTCTATCAGTTATCTAAACGTCTTTAAGTATCTGGATGTTTGGCCATAAGTACATAGAACACCTCTGAGCGATGGCATTGTTCAGTGTTCTTCTGAACCCTTCCCATCATGTGCACGTGGCTAGTGGCCCCCTCACGAGAGAGCCTGCCAAAGCGCCCTGTTCCTTCAGTCACAGATTGTCCTACCTGGAGCAAGTCTCATGGTTCCTTGTACCTCTGCCACCCTGCTAGAAAACAGAAGTTGTAACATCGCCCTTCTGAAGCTGTGGAAACAAGCAATGACCGAGAACAAAGAAAATAGTAAGAGTGGGAAAATCCCTGAACTTGCAGACAAATCTGAGCCTGGCAGTTGTTATTGGCATTGAGAAAGGTAACACAAGCCTTTAGTAAGTAAAACTTTGTCCTTTTAAAAAGTTGTATGCAAAGCGTACCTCAGAACCACACTATTAAATCATAAAATTAACAAGAAATGTAAAAACATAGGCAGCGTGCCCATGAGAGAGCTTTTCTCAGCCCTAGCTCCACCTTCCTTTATGAATTTGAGTTTGAGGCCCCTCAGAGGCCCATGGGGATGTCTAGCAAGGTCCTCAAAAGAACGCGAGGGCTGTCACATGCAACTGAGGAAAATCCATCAGGAGTAGGTGGGAAAAGGCAAAGTAAAAGAGGAGGAGAGTGGGGAAGATGATGGATCGGGCTGTGGCAGCAAGAAAGCCAAACACCAGCCACTTACCAGGCAGGGGCTGGGGCAAAGCCAAGTGAAGAGGCTGATGGAAGTCAGCCCCTTTTTTCTACTAACTTTTTCTCTTCCCAGGGAATTTTCATTGTATTTTGTTGAAAGATAAAGACAGAAAACAGAGAATAAAAATATCATAAGCCTCCCAAACTCACACCATATTCAAATATATATCCTTAGACTATATCAAGGGCCTAAATGTTAGAGCTAGAACCATAAAACTCTTAGAAGAAAACATAGGTGTAAATCTTTGTGACCTTGGATTAGTCAATGGTCTCAAAATGGTAACAACAGCAACTCAAGCAACAAAAGAAAAAATATATTGGGCTTCACAAAATTATAACTTTTGCGCTTCATAGTACACCATCAAGAAAATGAAATGACAACCTACAGAATGGGAGAAAATATTTGCAAATCATATATCTGATACTTAAAATATATAAAGGACACATAACTCAACAAAAAGACAAACAACCCAATTTTTTTAAATGGAGAAAGAACTATAATAGATCTTTTTCCGAAGAAGGTATACTGATGACCAATATGCACACGAAAAGATGCTCAACATCATTAGTCATTAAAGAAGTACAAATCAAATACACAATGAGACATCATGTCACACCTACTCCGATGGCTAGTATCAAAAACAAATAAAATGAAAAATAAGGATTTAGATAAATTGGAGTTCTGGTACATTGATGATGGAAGGAAAAATGACACAACCGTTGTGGAAAACAATTTGTCAATTCCTCAAAAAGTTAACTATAGAATTACTATATGGCCCAGCAATTCTGCTCCTAGGTATATGCACAAAAGAAAACAAAGATTCCAAGAGTTACACCAGTGTTCATAGTAGCATTATTCACACTAATGAAAAGATAGAAACAACCCAAATGTCCATCAACAGATGAATGGATTAAAAAAAAAAATAGTGGTGATAGTTGCTCAACAGTGTGAATGCAATTAAGACCACAGAAAGGTACACTTAAAAATGATACAGTGGAAAATTTAAATGTATTTTACCACAACTTTTTTAAATGGCCAAAGGATTTGCATAGATTTCTCCAAAGAAGATATAAAAATGGCCAATAAGCACAGGAAAAGATAATCATTAGTCATCAGGGAAATTCAAATCAAAACTACAGTGAGCGCCCAATAAATTTAATAGTAATAAAAAAAAAAAACTACAGTGAGCACAGTAAGAGACACTCAACCGAGGATGGCTATACTCAAAAAGACAGATCATAACGAGTGAAGGTGAGGATGCAGAGCAATCGAAACCCCCATACGCAATGCTGCTCATGGGATTGTAAATTGACACAGCTGCTTTGGAAACAGTTAACAGTTCCTCAAAAGATTAAAGATAGAATCACCTACCATATGACCTAGGTCGAGTAGTATATACTCAAGAGAAATGAAAACAGATGTCCACACAAAAACTTGTACATAAATATTCACAGCAGCATTTTTCCTGATAGCAAAAAATGGAAACAAGTCAAATGTTCATTAACTGATAATAAATAAGGAAAAAAGTGGTATATCCATACAATGGAATATTATTTGGCAATGAAAAAGGAAGTACTGATACATGCTATAACATGATGAACTTTGAAACATTATACTAGGTGAAAGAAACCAGTCACAAAAGACCGCATATTGCATAATTCCGTTTCTATGAAATGTCCAAAATAAGCAAATCTATAGAGACACAAGATGGATTAGTAGTTGTCTAGAGTTGGGGGTAAATGGGAATGACTGCTAAATAGCATAGGGTTTCCTTATGGGGTGGTAAAAATATTCTAAATATTAATTATAGCAATGGTTGCACCTCTGTGAATGCACTAACAACCATTGAATTGTACACTTTAAATGCATGCATTATATCTTATTTGAATTTTATCTCAATAAAGCTGTTAGCAAAAAATCACAAGAGTAAAAATAATCTTAAAAATTATTTTCCACAAATAGCAAGTAAAATGAAGTTTAAATCATTAACTAGTTTTTGACATTTTATTGTGGAAATATTCATATATATGCAAATGTAAAGAGAATAATATAAAGAACTCTCATGTACTCATCAATCAGCTCTAAAAATTGTCAACATTTTAGAGATATTTAAAAGTTTTTTTTCCTAAACTCTGTCACAAAAATTTCAAACATTAGAAAAGTTGAAAGAATGTACAGTTAATACCCATATATATACCCACCTCCTATATTCTCCCATTAGTATTTTACTCTGCCTGCTTCAATCTATATCTATCCACTATTTGTCCCTCTATCCATCCATCAATTGATTTACTTTTTAAATTCATGTCCAAGTAAATTGCAGAGAGTTGCAGTATACTTCCCCTGCATGCATAACTTTGATTAGAGTTCAGTATTTGTTTACCATTCTCTTTGAGGTAAAATTTATATACAATAGAATGCACTATTTTTTAATGTACATTCCGTGAATTTTGACAAAATTTAAGCCTGTCTGATTCAAGTTAAAGCCATTGCTTTAATATTTTTTAAAAATATTTTAAAATTTTTTGAAGCTCAGAGACCTTCAAAATAAGTTATTTTCATAAATTAACTATATTTTACTTTTGTGTTTTTTAGGCTTTTCTCTTTCCATTAAATCTCTGAGGTGGGCAGAAATGCCAGTTACATATCATGAGCTACCCATCCATACACATCCTAAGCCTTCTTAGTTTTTTTAATGAAAGCTGATTTGACATTTTACTATAAACCTGTGTAGTAATGTATCTTTTATAATTAACACACCAGAAACTTTGCCCTAGCAAAATCTACATTTTTCATAGTAAACATGTAATATTACATGGAATGTAATAATTTGTGGGATGAGTCAATAAATGAAATTTTTTACTTTTTTTATTGTGGTAAAATACATATAACATAAAATTTACCATCTTGACCATTTTTAAGTGTACTGTTCAGCGGTTATTAAGTGTACATTGATGTTGTGTAGCCATCACCAGCATCCATCCCCATAACACTTTTCATCTTGTAAAACTGAAACTGAAACTCTATACCCATTAAACAATAGCTCCCCATTCTCCTCTCCCCTCAGCCCCTGGCAACCACCATGCTATTCTGTCTTGACCTCACATAAGTGGAATTGTACAATATTTGCCTTTTTGTGACTGGCTTATTTCACTTAGCATAATGTCCTCAGGGTTCATCCATGTTGTAACAGGTGTCAGAATTTCTTTCCTTTTTAAAGTTGGATAATATTCCATTGTATGTATGTAACACATTCTGCTTATCCATTCTTCTATCAATGGACACTTGGATTGCTTCCACGTTTTAGCTATTGTGAATAATGCTGCTGTGAACATGGGTGTACAAATAATCTCTTTGAGACATTGCTTTCGATTCCTTTGGGTATGTACCCAGAAGTGAAATTCCTGG
>NW_011888864.1:6175929-6176242 GCF_000151845.1 Pteropus vampyrus | reverse complement strand
TGGTAACTCTATTTTTAATTTTTTGAGGCACCGCCATACTATTTTCTGTTGCATCTTACCATTTTACCTTCCTACCAACAGTGCACAAGAGTTCCAATTTCTCCACATCCTCACCAACACTTAGTCATTTTCTGTTTTTTTTTTTTTTCCTGATAGTAACCATCTTAATAGGTGTGAAGTGATATCTCATTGTGGTTACCTAGTGATCAGTGGTATACAGCATCTTTTCATGTGCTTACTGGCCATTTGTATATCTTCTTTGGAGAAATACCTATTCAAGTCCTTCCCCCTTTTTTGAATTATGTTTGGGTTT
>NW_011888864.1:6134588-6175879 GCF_000151845.1 Pteropus vampyrus | reverse complement strand
AGCATCTTTTCATGTGCTTACTGGCCATTTGTATATCTTCTTTGGAGAAATACCTATTCAAGTCCTTCCCCCTTTTTTGAATTATGTTTGGGTTTTTGTTTTGTTTTATTTTGTTTTTGCTGTAGAGGTTTAGGAGTGTATATACTAGATATTACTCCTTTATCAGATATATGATTTGCAAATATTTTCTCCCATTCTGTGGGTTGCCTTTTAAAATTTTTTTAGTTTTAAAATTTTCATGAAGTCCAATTTGCCTATATTTTTCTTTTGTTACCTGTGCCTTTAAAGTTACCAGTGAAGGAAATTTTAAACCAGTTAACTCATGGTACATTCAATATTGTTGTAGATTTTCTGTTTTCAAAAACAGGCAAACCAAGATTTCTTTTTCACGTGGAAAACACGATGGGATAAAAAAAACTCAACGCTATCACCCTGCCTGAAGAAACACTACCAGGCTGTATTAATCGATGAGAATTTATTTGCCTTCTTTTCCAATGCAGTCACTACAACAGTCTCTGTGGTTATAATAAATTTTATACATTTATAAGAAAAATACAAAAATGTAATTTACTAGTGATGGCCTATTTTATGTCACAAGCACTTCTGATTTTTAATATAAAAAGGAGTTATATGTAAAAGGAGACCTTAAATAGAACAATTCACTCAGAGTTGATTTTAAACCAAATATTGTCAAATTTTTCAAAAACAAAAATCATATAAATGCTGAGGTCAAAAATTTGTTCCACTTCTGCCCAAAATTTGTTCCACTCCATGCCTGTGACATCATTTTACAAATTAGATAAAATGGAAATGAGATGAAATAGACAAATTCAGAAAAGATAGAATTCACTAGTGTTTTTGAATATGTGGCAAGGCAATTTGCCTTTTGCGGGATGAAAATATTAATTACACATTTTTAAAAATCGCGAGTGTTTTGCATCTCCCAAGAGTCCAGAAAGTCTTTCATATTTCTTAATTACTAAATATCTGTTCAGCCGCACAGCTTTCTTTCTCATTGCTTCTGTTTCATCCAGGGTCATCTTTGCGATTTCCTCTGAAGAAGACTGTACATTAACATACAAGGTTTGGGGGGTTGGGGAAAAAGAGAAAGGTGTTAATTCAGATGTTATGAAACTGTGATAATGCTATTATTTAAGGCACTTATTTGGGTCTGTTTATACTTTGTAGTTTTATAAATAAGCCCAAGGGGCTCCTCCTGGTTGTCACAATCCTCCTTGAATCTCGTATCCTGTCTGTCTCTTCCTATCCGACAGTAGAATTGATGCCGCTCTAATCCCTGGAAGTTTGGAACTAATGAACTGACTGCTGAGCTGCCGCCACGGAGCTTGGTCCCAAACTATACTGTACTTCACACTCGATTTATTCTCCAGATGGCGAGACTGTGCCGCCCTGCCGCGAGGGACCACCTCTTCCACTGGAGTGTAAAAGTGGACGGATGTTGTTTTCTTTGCAGATTTGATCATTCTGAGCTAGAAACTTGCGAAGATGATTAGTTATTAGCTTTAATGGGTGCCAGTTGAACCAACTGCACGCATATTTTCTCCTTTGATTTCGGAGTCTGCAGGTCTTGGTGATGGTTGATTTATCTGCTTTCTTACGTCACCGGAGCGTGTCTCTTCCCCAGGTGATAAGAATCCAGTCTCTGAAATCATAGCACGCCTTGGTTCCTGGCCCAGACAGAGTCACATAATACGGTGGCTTATGTATAAGGACAAGTTTATTAGCCACCGGTCCACTGCACTGAGCAGCCCATGGCACGAAATATTGATCGAACGTGGGAACTTTGGTACCTCTTAGAACACAGGTCTGTAAAGATTCTGATCTGGGCCAACTTTCTCCGTGACCTTTGCTGAGCCCACCTCTGGAATCAAACCCATTACAGAACACACTATAGTAATGAGTCTCTGCAAAGATCTAATGTAACTTGATAAAGGCCTTACTTCCATTATTCTGTCTTTTCTAGGTTGTCAGATCTTAGGGGAACCAGTTCATTCTCCGTGAGGAACGCTAACCAAGCCCGTTCTGCAGCGTTCGCACATTTAGAATACGGTTCCTTCTAAATCTTGTTTTGAAAACTCTGTTTTGCTACCAGAATGTAAGATACACCCTACACTCACACACACACACAAAAGTCTTGTTTTAAATGGCCCCTTGTTGCTTTCGTTTTATTTTCCCTCCTTTTCCAGGGAGCACCTACTTACCAATAATCTCAGCAGATCACCCAGATAGCCTTCTGAGAAGATGGTGTCTGCCAGGCAGTGTCTTACGAATCCCTCTAACAAGATGGAAATTAAAGGATGGTCAGGGCCAAACAAGAGCCAAAGAAAAAGAGAAAAAGGGAATGAAAGTATGAAAGGATGGAGATGAGAGAAATGCTAGCAAGAAGTAAGGTGTGTGTTAGAGTGAGGGGAGGAAGAGAGAACAGAATTTCTTTTCACAACTGGGTGGACTGTGGCTCTCTCTAGCTGAACATCCAGAACTAAACTTAATTATTCTTAGAAACTGCCTTGCTCTCACCCAACAGATGGCATGGGTGTGTTTGCTAGCATAGTAACATATTTCACCATTAAAATACCAAAAAGAAAAAAAATCGTGCTTGTTGGTTGGTGTAAATTCAGTGAAGTTGCTGGATATTTTAGGATACATAGCAAAGGGATGTACACTTAGTTTATGTAAATTGCAACAAGCAACAGCCTGTTAATAAGGGCGTTATGTGGCAATATACCTACAAAGCCGTCTTTTTTTTTTTTTTTTTTGTAAAGGTGCGGAATCATGAAGTGGAAAGAGCTTGGTTTTAATTGTGAGCCAGAAGGAGGAAAAAAAGTCTAATAAAATACTGAGTATTCACTGCTCATTATTACAACATGAAAAGTACTAATCAGATTATACCTACAGTTGGAATTAGGTACTTCATTTGCAGCCAATTTCACAAGGGCTGAATTTTACTAAGTAAACCGGAATGTGCTGAAACCATGGCAATCTGACTTTAGATAAAAATCACAGGCAGGTTTAGAACATGAGCTTTGAACAAACAGTCCCCTTCAAATCCAAGTGAAACAACAAAACAGCTTAGAGGTCACATTGTATCTGACACCAACATTAACAATTTAGGAAGTCGATGTTGCCAGTGATCTTGCATCTTTGAGCACACATGCAGTTTAGAGAAGGGAGATGATTCAAATAACTTTCGTTTTAATATGCATGTCAGCCCGAACGATCTAGTTAGTTCCGTTCCATTTTCCATTCACTCTCTGTCCCAACAGGCCCTTCACAAGCCCGACCTACACTGAAAGAAATCCTGGAAGTTCAAATGGTTACAAGCTGCAGCAATCCTAAATTTGTAGCTGTGCAGGCTACATGGAGCATAACACATTTTAGGTTCTCTGAGGCCATGGATCTAAATACACACACTGCCAACAAGCCGGAAGCATTTCTCTCAACAGCTCTCGACAACCTTAGAACCGTGATATGGAGCTAACGTCTGCTTTTCACCTTCAGGATTTTTTGTATTTAGTGGATGTAACAAGAGGGGTTGGTAGAGCAGTGGATGAGTTTTACGGCTGTGGAACGGCCCACGGCATGCTGTGGTGCCAAGCCACTGTTGGCTGCACCATCCCTCACTTTAACTAGTGTGAGCGCTCTCTTGCTTTTATCTAAGCTTGGCCTAATTATTGGCAGTCAGAGCCCTGTAAATCAGGATTCCACAGAGCTGTCTTAAACTAGTCCGATGTACTCTGTTTCCATCTGATCTGACAACTCTAAGCTACTGTTTCCTCACACTGTTTAACTCAGACCACATTTGGAAGCCTTCCCTGCTTCCACCAGGTCGTAGACCCACATCCGTCTGGTTTAAATCTACTGTCCTGGCTTGTCTTGTTGATTAGACTTAGACTCAATATTGGTTCAAATCATTCTTTTTTGTGTGTCTGTTTTGTTTTGCTATTTTCCTAGATAAGTATTGCTGTTCAAATGGCTGTATATTGTTAAGACTTTTTTTTTTAAACCACATTCATCAGCAGTGAGAAGCTTTAAAGTTTTATTAGTATCATAAAAACCCTTCCTAAATGAAACTACTTTTGATACGTGTTCATTCTGACAATGAGAATTTGTTGAGGGCTGTGGGAAAAGTGGAGGAATTTGTTCTTGAAACTGAAATTGGCAGGAAGTAATGACCCCAAAGTGCCTTTTTTCTCAACTCCGACTCCCAGTCCCTCAGTTTACTCCTTTCTCTCCCCAATCCCTCACCTTCATCACCCCCAACTCAAAGCCAATAGATAACATATTTGGTTTCATGTAATTTTTCTGAAGACAATTCAAATAACTAAAGCAGACATTCAACCTTTCAGCTTTTTTTAACTGGAGCAAAGACTATCTAATCAAAGAACAAAGTTATATTTGTCTACCACTTTACGAAGGGGTTTCTTGTGGTATTATTGCTTTCCATCTGAGTAAGTCGGAGCTTTTTTATAGTGCGGAGTGTCGTTTTCCGGAGCACCTTTTAATTGAATGTCAAGATTCATGTCACTTACAAAAAATAAATATTTTCAAAAAGCAAGTAAAAAGCATAAAGCACGTGGAAAAACAAAATAAATTCTTATTTTTTCCCTAATGTTAATGTGTTGGCAGATAATTATCTATATATTATCTAGCTTCTTATATTTATTACATGAAAAATAGCGAGCAGAGGACTTAGAACCATGCCTAGTACTTCGTAAATGGTCAATAAATGTTGCCTATTAATTATTTTATTTTTGCATTTGGAAAGTAATGCTAATGAGCAAGATAACGCCACTGTTTAGAAGTACGCCAGTATGCGTTACAGTGGCCATCATCTCTGTTATCTTGAGTGAAGTCTGGAAATCAGTGCTTACCTATCAGCTCGGATGACTTATTTCAAATATCATTTATTTGGTGGAGAGGAAATTTGTGGATATAGTAATGGTGCTCAAACTCTGAATCCACAAAACAGTTTCACAGGATGGTTCGACTGTGTTTCCTTTCAATGATAAATAAACTTAGGAGATACATTTTACCTCTACTTACAGAATGAAGCTCGATTACGAATAGTAAAAACTCTCGAAGATTTTGACCTGGGCCCAACTGAGAAGTGTGTGAGAGTCAACTCGGTGTCCAGCGGTCTGGCTGAAGAAGACCTGGCGACCCTCCTGCAGTCCCGGGTGCTCCCTTCCAGCCTAATGCTCCCGAAGGTGGAAGGCCCTGAGGAAATTCAGTGGGTGAGTAGCTAATGCTTTGCTTTAATTAAAGACTCGGGACCGGCTAAGAAGGAGTGGCAGAGAGGAAGGATTTGGGTGCTGCCGGTTGTGAAAATGCATACGCAGAGCAGAAAGGGAATTTAGAAAAAGGATTGAGTTCAGAAGACCATATTCTTCATATAAGGAGAACCTGGCTTTGCCCAAAGTCTTCTATGGAACAATTCTACTCTTGAAATGATGCTTCTGCTCTGTAACCAGATTCATGGTTTGGACAGAACAGCCTCCTCAATAAGACTTACAGAGCGGTCCTTGGAAACTAGCTTGTGTTGGATCATATCTTACACCCTGCCTGCCAGGCCCTAACCCTCCGCCCAGGAGAGCGGTGATGTAAATAGCTCTTGCCCAGATTCATTGGAGGACATCATAGACAACGAAAGCACATTAGCCACAAATGAAAAAATGAACCTAGAGGACAGAGAAGTAAAGGTCACTCCTTGGGGCAAACAGAGGAATAAACAGGAAGCTTTTAACTAGTGGTTTTAATTAGCACAGATATTATTTCCTGAACAGTTCTCTAGTTCGTCCTTTTTAAATTGCTGACAGGTGTGTTTGTGTTTCACGACAGACTTTTCAGCCAATAAAAACCTGGCATGTCAAATTACTCACGAAAACTTTGAAATGGGCCTAATTATACTATGATTGTTTTCATTGTTAAAGTGGGGGGAGGTGAGATTTTATTTAGGGGTTGCTCTGCTGAATAAAATAACATTCCATTGTGCCACTGTAAGGCAGAAAGCCTGTGACACGTAGATGCTGGCAGCGTGGTAAAGGCCTGTGGACAGTGGTGATTTTGATGCCACATCTAGGATTATCTCTAAGACTGTGGCTGCAGCTGTAGCAATATGCTGAGTAGTTATAGCACCTGAGGGCACCGCTCACCTTTCTAATGCACGTAGAGACACTGGGCCTGTGCTTTCCAGTGCCGTGGCTGCCTGCCACATGTGGCTACTGAGCACTTGAAATGTGGCAAGTCCAAAAATGAGATGTGCCGGAAGTGTAAAATACACGTGGGATTTTGAAGACTTCATAGCACCCCCCACCCCACACCACCAAAAAAAGAAGAATGTAAATTATCTCATTAATTTTTATACTGATTACATGTCGAAATGGTAATATTTTGGATATATTGGGTTGAGTAAACACTGAAGTTAAATTCACCTGTTTAATTTTATTCTTTTATTGTGGCTACTGGAAAATACAGAATTACATACGTAGCTGCCATCATTTTTCTATTGGACAGCTCCCTCCTGGCTCCTTCTTGAAGCCCGTGTTCAAGGTTCCACATTTACTTTCTAAACTGGAGTTCTCCTCGGAGGTCATCCCTCAGAGGCTAGGAGATACTGGTTTTACTAGGTTAATGTCTTCGAGTGCTCCTACCCCATTCAAATGTGTCTTAAGTTGATTGAAATGAAATCCGAAGTCTCTGTTCCCTTTTGGTTTCATAGTTAATGCCTATTTATCACCGTTATTACCCTCATTTGGGAGGACCCACTCCAGCCTTGAGCTACGGCTTCTGTTAGCTGTTTTAAATCCCTGGATGTGAGTAACATACCGAAATCTAAATAGGATTTCTAGTTAACAGAAGTCTTTTGGGCTGTTTATTTTTTCCTCTCCGTTTGTATTTATGTGAAGCATAAAACCCAGAGCCTGATGCACAACTGAAAGATGGGCTTCCTTGTTTTCTTTTGTGTGAGAATCTCTTGCTGGCCTTTTGTCGCTAGTGTGGGTTCTTGTTTGACTGGCACGGCTTATTGGACTATAACAAGCATGACTCTGCCTCCTTTGTCGTGGGACAATTCTCCCACAAATCCCGAACAGTGTGCATTCTTCCAACACACTATTGGGTGTGCACTGGAATTGAAAGAATCGCTGAGCCCTGCTACTTCATCTCCTCCCCAATCTCTTTGTGATTTTTTTCCCCTTCTTTTCCTCCCCCTAACCCCCCAGTCCCCTCCACCTCACTGAAATGAACACTTTACCAGGCCGGAAACATTTAATCGTCTCCTTTTGAAAAAATTAATTGAAACTTCTCCACTAGTTACCTTTTGTGTTAGTGCTTAATGCAATTTTTTAAGAAAGAAGGGGAGGAGGAGAAGGAGGATGGGCTAGAATATTTAATTTTTAAATGCCTCTATGGCTTAAAAACAAAAGGCGTTAGAAAATTTTCTCACTAAGAACAAGGAATATATTGTAAAGCGTTTACCTGGTTTTAAACTTTATGATTTTTTTGTCGTTATAACTATTATCACAAAGAATGGGGCAAGTAACGTTGCAAGTTTTTTTTAACGAGAAAAAGAATTCCTCCGCTACATATATAACACCAAAGCCACTGACATTTCGCTACCTACTTTCTAGCTTAAATGTGACATAAATTATGTTTTATTTTCATTTACATGGAATAGTATACATTTTGTCCCCTTAAATTGTAGCCTTCTTTCTTGCTATTTTGGTTGAGTTATTCCTTCCCTTGCAAAGTTACTAAGGAGGTGATGATGATGGTGTCGGAGGAAGGGAGGGGGCAGTGGGAGCAACTGGGAATAATTCTTCATTACTGAAAGCTGTGATTTATTTTAGCCTAATTGTAAAGTTACTGCAAATTGCTCAAAAGCTTTTTAAAGATCCCGGTGATTAGATTTTTTAGGGGGGGTGCTACACAGGCAAGGAGGGGGCAGCTAAAAGGGGAAATAACACCTCTAATCCTGCTTCTGGTAAATAGGCTGCTAGCTTTTAAAATGAGTTTCCTTTCTATTAGTCAGAATATTATGCTAAGCCTTAAGCATTAGTTTTTTTATGTTGCCATAGCAGCCCTATTCCTGCAGGGTGGTGACCTGCGATGATTACAGTACAAAGCTTATAGGGTCTTGAAACCCCCTTTGAAGATGAAAAGTCTTTGATGGTTTATATTTATGCAAATCTCTTAGATATGATTTACCCAACTGAGACTGAATGGAGAGATGATTAAAAGTCCCTTTTCCTTTGATATCCATTAATGGCTGAATATTCCTTAAATTTAAAATGGATATATATGTTTTCATCTTTATTTACAAAAATATCTTTGTCTTACCTGTGTGGTTTTTTTTTTTAATCTCCCCACATTTTATTAGATCTAGATAGACATAATAGATTTACAATTTAGAGTATGGTGGGGTTTTTTTCCTTTTGAAAAGGGGGGGGAAGGATCTGTGCAAGAGCTTTTGTATGTTTCCAGATGATAGATTTTGGAATTTGGGCTACCCCACTGGCAGCCCAGAGCTAGCTGTGAACTGGTCTCATGGAAAAAATTGGTGAGCTTTGGTCTTCAAAGAATTAAACTTCCTTTTTAAGGTCTTCCTAGGTAAGCTAAAAAATTATGAAGAAAACCCTTCTGAACAAAGGGTAATGGTGCTATAATGAATAATATGGATTCCATGTAGAAGGCTGCTGAAAATACACTGATGTCAGTGCTGGGTATGAAACAAAAACAGAATGGCAGGTAGGGCAAGGCTGCATTGTTTTAGGGGCCTACCACTTGCATTTTAAGAGTGAGGGCGAGAGGTCTTAAGTAAATACGTTTTCAAGGAAAGCATTTAATCTTCAAGAATCTCTCCTTCCAGTTCTAACTCCTAGGCCTCAAATTGCTCGTTTGGAGGGGGGGAGAACTTATAATGCTTGGGGTTTTACTATTTAGTTTGGCAGAAACTTGGTTACCTTTTTTCTTTGGTCTTTTTTTTTTTTTAATTCTTTTGTGTGGACGAAAGAGACTGTGTGATATTACTTCCTCAGGTCAAAGACTTAAATACGACTTCTACGTCTGCATTTGAATGATTGTACATTTTTCCTCCACTAATCACCTATGACACTTTTGATTTTAGTTTTCAGACAAATTTTCGTTCTACTTAAAAGGCCGAAAACTTGAACAACCTATGAATTTAATCCCTTTTGTGGAAACTGCAATGGGTTTGCTCAATTTTAAGGTAAGAAAACCATAATATGGCTGAGAAGTTAGTATTCATTTCTAAAGAGAACTTTTGTCTTCGATTTTAACATCTACTTAAAATATTTTTCTAGAGAGATTTATAAGGATAGTAAACCTTGAGCACAATTTATTATCTGTAATTCTCCAAAACCAGGTCATGAGCATCTTAGAAAACAAAGAAATTGGCTAAATAGCAGGGGAAAACTTCCCAGTCCTAAATATTTAAATGAAATATTTATAGATTCCTAGCAATAATTTTAATTAAATAATCACTATGTAAATATATGCTTTTAATTATTACATTTATAGATTAAATGTGCATGAAAATTTATTTTGTCACCCTTATGAATTATCTTTCAACTATTCTTTTGTAACAATTGCCTTTTATTGGGAAATTTTCTGGCCTCTTTGTAGCAACATTATCCATAATGTCTTGGTGATAAGATTACTGTTTGTTAGTATATACCAATAACTTGAAGTATATTTCAGTTGACCACATGAGAAGATAAAATATTTCCAAATATACATTCAGGAAGAATAGCTGAGCTAAGTGTTTTCCAGCATCGCATGGCTGCATTGAACTGTTTGCCTTAACAAATTCACAGCTAGCTTGTAAAAAATCCCTTTATCAGTGGTCATTTAAATTGTTTTCCAAAATATGCCTCACATTCCACCTGACTTGTGAACATTAATGTAGCACCCCATCTCAGAGGGCAGGAGAGAAGAAATCTCTAAAAGCAAAACGAAACAAAAAGATAGTTGAATTGTGCTGGAGAGGTAATATGTGAGCAAACGCTGCAGAGGAAACTTTGAGACCCATTGGATCACTCGGGAGGGGCAGAGTGCAAATGTTTGGGAAGCTGCTTCAGGCTCAGTGATCAAGGTTGTTTACACCAGTAACCACAAATTCTTCTAGCCCGCTCTAGAATTCTGGGAATATAATCAAAGTATATCCCTTCGGTGCAGCTAGAATCATATAATGATTCAATATTTAGCGTCGTTTCACCATTTCATTCCATAATGTACTTAGAAGCACTTACAAGCCCTGAGATTAATCAGCAGTATCCTTGCCCATTTCTCATGTCCCCCCCCACCACACACACATTAGCATGCTGTATCTCCACCTTTGTGGATGCAGCTATGTCCACGATGAATGTTGTTCATCTTTACTTCACACAGAAATATCCAAGTTGCTTATTAGTACATCTTGGATGACTTGTTGCATTTTTGTTTTCCCCTCTGAGATTGTAGGTTTTTGTATTGTATGTCTTGAATCCTAAAACCATTTACCGAGAAATTTTGATCCTAATGCAAATAATCCAATTAGTTTGATTTAAAAATTCTTTCCTTCTCTCCTGTGGCTTTATGTTTACTGTTTGGGAGTCTCTTAAAGCAAAAACAAATTTTGGAAAAATACAAATAATTTATAGTACAATCAGAATGAGTTAACTCAAAGTTTTTCTCTAGGAATTGGAGGACCTACAATTTGAACATTATCACTATATTAATGTATGTTAACAACTATATTAATGTAAATCCATTAAGCAAAGCAGATATATACAACATACTTATCTTGGACAATATTAAATACCTTTTGAGAGGGGTACATTTGGGCTGCATTTTTAGGACTGCTTTCAGCCAAACTGTGTTAAGAGTTGGATCTTTCTGTTACCGAAATATACTATGCTGCTTCTAATTTGTGCATTTCTGTGAGATTTGGTTCTCTTTTGCTCTTTTACAGGCAGTGTGTGAAGAAGCAGTAAAGACAGGTCCTCGAGTGGGTCTTTTTCTAGATGCAGTTGTTTTCGGAGGAGAAGACTTTCGAGCCAGCATAGGTGTCAAAGACTCTTTCTCTCCTCCTCTCTCTCCGTCTCTCATTTCTTTCTGTGTATATGTGTACATATTTTTTCTTTGCCCCTTCATGAGCAGACATTTACATGACAACAATCATTTGCCAACAATGACAATGGTGTTTCAGGTGAATGGACAACACTTTCTGATAAGTTAGGACACCTCATAGTTGTCCTGCTTCCAGAACACGACATTACTGCTTCTGTTCATTTATAAAGTAATTAATAAAAAGCCTGTTGCAGCCTCAGATGTGTTCAGGAATATATGGCATCTACTTTGTCCATAATAAGTATATTATGCGAACAACCTCTCTGTTGTTTAAATATTTTGTTTTTGCTCCAGTGTCAGGGCTATCTAGCCTTCTAACACAAATTTAAAGCAATTCCACATTTGTTTTAAGGAACAATTTTCTACATTAAATGTAGTATATTAAATATTATTTAAAATAGATCTTAAATTCCTCCTAAAATATATTTCAGAACTTTTCTTATTACAAAATATTTATCGAGATAGTATGCTTGTTCTCACTGGTCTTGCCTGTCCTGCAGGCACGATCCCTCCGTTCTGGGTGCATGTATAACTAGAGACTGTGGGTGACTAGAGACTATGGGTGCATCTAGAAAAGAGGACCAGGCCATGTGTGTTTCAGAACCCCAGTCCCAGTGACCTGAAGACAAGAACTTTCTTTGGGCAAATATAAACAGACACTCCCCCACCCCCGGGGTGAAAAAAAAGGGACTTATTTTAATACCAGTCTTTCCAGGAGACTTTTGTGTCTCCAACAGCTTAGTGGACACTTTCTGCCTCTCTCAAAATGAGTGCCCTTTCGTTTTCCCAAGTTCTCCATCCAAACCCTGAAGCTGCAGTATTTGGCTCAGCATCTCAGTTATAACAGGGCATTGCAACCACAGCACACGAAATTCTGTGCTCCGTGAGAGAAGTTAACCATTTCCTTGCACAGCTGCTTGGCCAACTTTTGTGATGCTACCTTTGGAGTGACACTTTCCAAGTGATGACAAGAAGGAAAAACGTACCAGAAGTTATTTGCAACCTATCAAGTCATTGGCGATTCTATCTCCTGACAGGGAGAGGGGCCTTTTCTTAACGCAGCACAAGTAATTATACTGAAAGATGCCTTGCGAGTGACACATATGAGCTTTAACTCTGCCTCCACGTATCCCTCTCTTCATTTATATTTGAATCGTCATTTCGGATGAATGGGGAACACTTCGTGTTTTATATATAAATCACTGGGGAGCCATTCCCAGGAAGACATAGAAATCTCTACAGACTGAGTTTTTATAATAGATGTGTGGGTTCAGTTTCTGAAGTTAACATCTCCTTTTTCTGTCAACATCCCATCCTCAGGTGCAACAAGTAGTAAAGAAACCCAAGATATTTTCTACGCCCGGCAAAAGATTGTTGTTGTAGCGAAGGCCTTTGGTCTGCAGGCCATAGATCTGGTGTACATCGACTTTCGAGATGGAGAGGGGCTTCTCAGGCAGTCGAGAGAAGGAGCTGCGATGGGATTTACTGGTATGATTCTTGATGACATCTCAGAAAGCAGTGTCTAGATTCGCGAACATTCCAGAAAAATAGAAATTTAACCAGAAATTAGTGTTCCTAATGTAGCCAGGTAGCTCGTATATACTTATTCCATTATTTAAAACATGAGAGAAATCCATCCACAGCAAGAACCTACCGAACAAATTGTCAGGTTTTTCTTTGGCTCTGCAAGGCAACAGACTAAGCACTCATTTTATTTTTTTATATTAGTGACCATTTTTTTCTGTCCTCTTAAGTGTTTTGTTGCAGTTTTTGCTGACACGAGGAGAGAGATGAGGGTATTACTGAAACGTTTTTGAGTGAACTGCCATAAGCATTTGGGCTGACGGGTAGAAGAAACATTTCCTCAAATAATCAAAATATTAATTCCTTTCTGAAAAAAATTTTGGTGATATCTTTTTTGACTTTTTTTTCACTCATAACTGGATTTTTATTCTTCTGACACTGTAAGCCCCTCCTTTCTCTCCCACCTCCCAGTAAGTGTCTCTGCACCTGGCGACACCTACGGGCATTGGCTGGCACTAAGATCAGCGGGTCCCTCGTAATCCGGTCCTGGAGCGAGAGCGGATATCTGTTGATTGGTGTGCCCGATCACTCAGGTCCCCAGGAGCCCCGGGAGCAACTGAAAATTGTGTTTTTGCAACAGAAATCTATTTTTGAGAAACCACAATAGGATTCTATACCCAAACACGTGTCTGCAATTGCACGCACACGCATTCACATACATGCAACCATGGATTAAAAAAACACTATACTTTTATTATTTGTTCTTCTGCTGCAAGTTCTAAGAATATCCTGATCAGAAATGTACCAAAATAATAAGGAAAAGATACCAGCATCCATGATATATCCCTTTTGTACATATATTTGAAATGTGTCCAGTTAGGAGTTACCAAAAGAAACATTTCATAAGGTGCCTGACTTTAAATGTAGAAGGTATCTTAATGGATGATGATTTAACCCAAAATAAAATTAAAAGACTTAAGAAACAGTTTTAAATATTATATTAGAATTAAATAAAGCTCTGACATTTTATTTTGCGTTTTAACATAGAGTTAAAACGTGACCCCACAAATTTGTTTTATATGTAAATAAGTACATAAATGTGATCTCTTATAGGGAAATATTTTTTAATTGATTTGAAATAACTTGTCTTCTGTGATCGTATTAGCGACCAATTGAACTATTAATAAATGAATCTTCCCTACACTTAATAATGACTGAGAAAGAAAGAGTCTCTCTACCTAAGCCCTCGGGTTATCCTCGTCCCCGTGACCTGTTAAACCTGCCTGTTTCCAACGACTAGTTAGGACACAGACCAAATAGAAAAGTTGGAGAAAAATTTCATGAAATCTGTCTAATAAACCCCGATGTCGTTGGTCTAAAATGTGTGGCATTGGTTGCCAAGCAGCCAGATGTTGTTCTGAAATGGGCACTAATGCAATAAAAATAGAAAACAATGAATTGATGTGGGCCTCTGTCGCCATCGCTCAGTAGAACCTGGGCGTCCTCAGCTTCCTCTGGGGTAAAGGTTTGTTCCAGAACTTATAAAGGAGTTTGAGAATTTCTCCAAGACGCAGGGCTGAATTAAATTGGTCCCTAATTCAATCGCAGAAGACAAGTTATTTCGAATCAGATTTAAATTTCGAGACTGTGCCCAACTCAGCATGAGGAGCTTATGGGCTTGGCACTATTGTTTCTCAACAACAGGGAGTATTAAATCACACACACACAAAAAATGGAAGGGGGGAATGGGGAGGCACAGAGGGTACAGTGCCCATTATATATTCAAGTGAACAAGTCAGTAAAGTAGGGGGCTATACTTTATAGCCATTTTCCAGTTTTTAGAAAGAAAGTCTTTGTTGTCCCAATTATATATCTACATGTCAATAAAAGGTAATTTGTCTGATAAGATATGAGATTATTTGTATTATTTTTAAACAATAAATGATTTAAGGAGTATGTTAGGCCACTCATGATCTGTTTGTCCTAATTATTTGTCATTTAATTGCCATACCTTGGGCTTTGCACATGAAGAAAAGAGAAGGAGGGAAGGAAAGGAGGGAGGGAGGGAGGAAGGGAAGGAGGGAGGGAAAGAAGGAAGAGAAGGAAAGGAAGAAGAGATACACATCCTATCTGAAGCAGGTAGTTGAAAGGCTTAAAAGCTAACGAAAGTATTGTGTTATCCATAACACTGATAAGAAACAATCTATGTTATGAGGATTTTCTGTATTTTTAAAAATTATATATATATATATTTTAATGAGTTGTAGTTTTTTAAAAGTTAGCCATTCATCAAACAATGAGTTATAGTTTCTTTTCTGCAGTCATTGTTTCACAGAGCCACAATCCATGTAGATAAAATTTAAATCGATTTGTTAGCTATATAAATGGCTATTAACTTTAGGAATTATTTTTATAAAAAGAAACCAGAAATATGTCTTGGAATAAAGCTTTAACAGCTGACTTGGTCATCACAGTTACTCCAGTACTACATGCTGAGAAGAAAGATTATAAATATGAAGCACTATAGGTTTTCTTTTTTTGCAGTCTTTTGTAGAAGACAAAAATGACACCATCATACAGTTACCTAAAAGACTTGACAGGTATTGATTTAAAGCACGATATATCAAGTGGTACTGTAAAAAGGATTTCATGGTCATAAATTTTAATGTCTTCCAATTTTGCACTCTCTCAGTAACTTGTCAATAACAACTCTTCTGTATAAAATATTTGTTTCACTTCCACATGGCATTAAAGTCGGATGTACAGTCATTGGGATATATAAAATTTGACAGAAGATAACTTCACATATGTATGTTCATAAATTTCTAAAACCTAACACGTATCTTAAAATTACCCAAATGTGGGTACTTGCAAGCCATCAGTGGTTTCACAGTATTTTAAATAGTTTGTTTTGCTCCTCAAATCATAGTGTCTGTACCAAGAAGTTCCCATGAAATCTGGCTTTTTACTTGTCAGTGTAAATTATGTACATAAATTATAAAATTCAGGACTAACAATTAGTATAAAATGACTACCAGAACTGACATCCTTTATTAATAATATTGTAACAACTATTGGATTACTTAAATATAATTTCAATTCCTACTATTGAAAACAGCTCTCATTTGTCATCGCTGATGTTATTTGTTCCCAGAAATTACTCCTCAAATTTAAAGCATCTTATTTATACAGGGTTTTAATGTTTTATTAGTATGCTGACAGATAAGAATGGAATAGCCATGTGAGGGTGTTTTAATTATGCCACCATAAGAAAAGATATTACTATATTTTTTCACTTAAACTCATTTTCATGAAATACTAAAAAAATTTTTTTACATTCTTCTTTTTTATTTGATAGAATAATGACAGTAAAAGCAATTCACCTTTTCTCAAAACATCAAGAATATTATTTGTACAGGCTAAATGTTAAAACAACTATTTCAAAAGCAAAGCAAATTGGAATACCAACAAATATATTTAGCAGAATAAATTATCGTTTAGTGTGCATTCATTTTTAAAGAACCAAATATGTCCATAATTTTATCATGTAATAAAATATGATATCATTATTATGACATTGTTTCACTTCATTAATGATCTGATTAGATTCCACTCTTCCCTGATTGTTAAACTGTTTTTTTAAAGACTGCATGATTTCGTAGAATCCCGTGTCTCCTATCTTTGTATAATATTTTTATTTAAGATTCTTAAACTTCAGAAAGAAGTATAAAGCTTTATTAAAGCTATTACTACAGAGAAGATTTCACCTGGGATGTCTAATTAGCTATATAAAAGGGATTTTCTTTATTCCATAAGAAAAAAGGGAAAAATTTGGTTATGTTTTAAGATAGAGAAACTTTCTGTAATTTTTATTTAAACATTTTTAAATGGAGTAATTTAGAGACCACAGTGTTCAAATCTGCCTTATATTTTACTGTACCAAATAAAATTTTTCATTGAAATCAAATTTTCTGTTAGTGATTAGATATGACATACTATATTTACCTAAAAGAAAGAAAATGAAATATATTATTATAAGACTATTTGTTATTAATATAGTTGTGATGTCGGTTTCTGTAAGCTTTTTGAAAGCTAATAGACTACTTCTAAAAGAAATTATAGAAGGTGAGATAATGGTACAAAATAAGCCAAAGGTAACATAAAATTTGAAAGAATTAACATACAATTTTTCTTCTGCTTTACCTCAAAATAATCACTCTAATTTGCAGACAATATCCTTTAAAGTACCAGCCAAAACAGTTTATTCAACGAGCTGCCTAGTCAACCCACCTGTAACTAAAAATGAGAGATTATCTGCACCAAGGTGGTATTTCTATAGGATCGGAAACACAATCACTTCCATTGTTGTATTTGTCCTTATGTGGCATTCTGGAAAAGCCTGCCCGATTGCCGTTATTTTCTTTTTAAAATGTTCTAAAATAATGAGTTATTTTACATACAGTCTGTGAGGCATTCAGGAGCCTTGAGTGGCTGAGGCATTTTGTTTGAACATCTGTTTGTTGTTTTGTGTTTCCGATGTTATTAATCTTCTTGTAGGTAAGCAGGTGATACACCCTAACCAAATTGCAGTCGTCCAGGAGCAGTTTTCTCCTTCTCCTGAAAAAATTAAGTGGGCTGAAGAACTGATTGCTGCCTTTAAAGAACATCAACAATTAGGAAAGGTAAATGTTTTGTTAGTGCCTTGGATGAAACTGGTGTTTCAAATGCTATGGGGAACAATGAAAACAATTATCGTTTGAATGATTTTTTTTTAAAAAACTCCTATTTTTGTGAGGCGAGTTTGTATTGGGGGGACAGTATTCATCAGTGAGAAATTCACTTAAGGTAAATTTGCCCTCCCATGTTCCTAAATATTTCACCAACTGGCTCTCAATTCTCTCATTTTATTCTTTTCATAAACTATATTGGCAGCCTATGAGAAAATAGAAGTCTGTTTCGTTTTTCTCGATAGACTCTGATGTAGCATTCATATGAAAATAATTTTGGATCAAAGTGAGAGCAAGTTGTAATGAAATAAACACAGTTTGATCAAATGGTTCTTGTGGAGAGGAGAAATAAATCTCAAGTTATTTTAATTTGAGGGGGGGAGTACAAAAATCTCCTTCAGTTTAGTCATTTAAGAGTGGGAGGCTGAATATGTGTTTGTACCAATTTCTGGACCTGAGATTTGGATAGAATGGAAAGCAAATTAACAGTGGAGTACGGTTGTTCCTAATTTAGTGCATCATTGAGCCTCGCGTTTCCTGCTCTGTGGGTTTCTGCTATGTAAATATTGCAGTGGTGATGCGCAATCTGTCTCCACTTTGTGCCAGTAACACTTAAATTAGGTGTCGCCTGAAGGAAGATTTTATGCTAGTTGCAGCATTGTCAGTTAATTATCTTAAAGGTTATTTGCAATAATATCGTGTGCCTCTTTTCGAGAGGATGGGGGTAAACTTGCATTTATAAATCCATCCTAGAGATAATATCTAAACTCGGTCTTGTTACTTACATAAGGAGTGAGGTTTTGATACCTACAATGCAGACCTACTTAGGGGAGAAAGAATGTTGAAAAATTATTAAGGTTCTAAAGGTTAAATAGTCCCCCTTACCAAAAAAAAAAAAAAAAAGGTCAAAACTGATTTTCAGGGTGAACTGGTGACATAATGGCAGTGAAAACACCTGAAAATCCCAGGACTTCACTCCCTTCTCCTCACTATGGATAGCTACCTTCAATTCTGACCATGCTCACCCTCACACGCAAGCCCGCTCATCTTGGCACAAACTTGCACTTAAAATCAAAAGGCAGAATATGTAATATTGGAAACATCCCACTTAAACTTATACCACTTTCAGGATAAATAGCATTCTTTCGTTTCAAATCAATATTGCTCATCGGAAAAACATTGTGGTTCATAGAAAAATATTTTTAAGTTGACATTGTGTTTTATGTCTACTTCTGTATCTTGACCCAAAAATCCAGATCCTCAAACACAGATGCTTACCTAGAGAGAAGAGCCATGTACTTTTTCATTCACATATGCAAATAACTCCATCTACTCTACTCTCTTGCATGCTTGCCTGTGCACACACTCACTAAATGTTCGACACCTCTGTGTGTACCTCACGCCAGCTGAAGACTTGACTTGCCTGTGATAAATACTTCCTACTGATATAATAAACTGAAGCAGGATATGGACCATCAAAATGGCAGACCAAGCTGAGTCTCAGTCCGGGCCACACTGGCTCCATTAACTGTCTACACTGGGTTTCACATTGTATAATATATATCAAAGGATGCCACTGGACATTGTAAGCAGCTAGGGATATGGGAGAGGTCACCCTAAATTTCACTAGCCAGCAAATAAAATTCAAACTAGAAACACACTCTTTTACTGGCATTTAAGGTCTTGAATGAAGAAAAAGAGAAAAACAAACAAACAAAAATGCTTTTTCATCGTATCTTCTTGTTCTCAGGGAAAATCGTCTCAGTGTCCTTGCTTTTTGATGATAGCAACTTAAATGTTAAATTCTGAGCTTTTTTTTTTTTTAAAGTAAGAAATACCCTCTCGTTGGGACGTAAGCTATCACAATGGTGTGGCAGCTTTTCTTAACACAGAACTGCAGAAATTAGAGCAGAAGGGGGACTAACTATTAGCTCATTTCTTCCCTGCCCCATTCGTGTAGGTTTGTTTCCTACAGCAAATTCTCCTGGTGCTTTGTCCAGCAAGGTTTAAATGATTCAAGTAATGGGGCTTCCAGTGGGGCCATATGGTTATTTTATCCAGTTTGCATGTTTCTTTTACTCTGCCTATAAATTGGCTGGTCACAAAAATTGGGTCTGCAGGTAGGTGACTCTGGGTCTTGAGGGGTCTTGGGGTTTAAATAATGTGAGTTCTGTTTGTAAAGATTTAGTATAAATAGGTTGCTCAGTTGTATAAAGTATTGCTTCCAACAAACATCTAATCTGTTTTATTTCAAATGTGAATCACTGATGAAAACATACACCCTCAGATACTTTCTTTGTCCGAAGCACAGGTGATTCTGTCAATGATGGGAAACTGATGGTTTGTGTCCTAGTGAGACAGTTATAAATTTCTAAAAGACACCCCCCCATGAAAATTTCATTTAAGTTTTTAAGTAGAAATGACCCGAGAAGGCAAAATTATATATCTTTGCTTCTCTCTACTTACTGCTCCTATCTTAAATTACAGTCTGCCCTAACACCAAAGGTATAGCTGAAGTTCATAGTTAATGCTGGGTAATTGTGTCTTCAATAGTAATAATATTTATTATTGTTATATAGTTACAATAATTATTATTTTTAAAAAAAGTTCTACCTTTTCTTCCTGTCTTCTCCAAATAATGAAATTCAGGGGAATACTTAGATCATGAGTAAATAAATGATTGGAGTTCTGTCTTTGGTATCACATGAAATTTTTTGTTTGTTTTATTTTAATTGGAAATTCTAAGAAAATAAAGTTTGATGCCCTTAGTCTAATGTCAGGTGAAAATACTTTACATTAAAAAATAATAATGTGCTCATATAATCTGTCACTGATTGACAGGTAATGATACTTGTGACTGCTTTGATTCAGGAAACTAAAGATATTTACAGGCCAAAGAATTCTGCCTGGTATTACAGTCCCCGATAATAAGAATTAGGCTATAGATTGATGTTAGAGACTGAGGTCAACTTCTCCTATTAAAATCTGTTGGAAAATGTTTAAACATTCCACATACTCTATGTTCCTATTTTAATTCCCATAAGCTAAAATATTTCTCATTTAGCTGACATCAGTTGTGAGGTATATATCTACAATATTAATCAAACTTGATTCTTTCTTCCATCCTTCCAGAAAAAGATATTTTGAGATGCAAGCTGTTTGTCATTAATTATTTTAGCTTTGAATTATTTGATAAGATACTTTAGCCAGGATAAATCACTTCCATGTGATTTATTTTAGATTTATAAAGGATTTTCTCAAAAGTTAATTTCATTTTTATGTCACTTTTTCATAATGTTGATTCCAATAATATCTGAAAATTCTCTTATCAACTGATTTTAAAATTGCTTATTAAAAAAATACTTTTAACAGGCTTACAGTCAATATATTTCTTATCGACTAAGAATTGTACGTAGTATAAAAATTGGATCATTGAAATGGAAACATCTCAAGCAAATAATTAGTTAATATTAGTTGATATCAGTAGAAGCTACAATTTGTTTATAAACATATAACATACATATTTATACTATGTATACATTTATGTATGTATGATACTATATATTTTTTCATTTCTATATTATAAACTCAGCGCTAAATTTTTTCTCTTTCCGTATTCATCACTTCGTGGGCAAAAATGACAGCTAAAGGAAATAGTTGTTTTTTAAAAATGATTGATAAATCCAAGAAATCTTAATATAACAATTTACCATTTCTTCCCAAATAGAAGCTCTAACAGGAAAATGTGAAAGAATAGCAAAATGAATTATTACACGTGATCAATTTTTAAAGGTACTCTGCTAGAATATTCATATCTCTGCAGTATCTGGCTACAAATATGGCTTTGCTTCATTTTCAGTTTTCCAAAGACTCTGTTTTATTTATATCATTGCCATAAGTGCTTTATTTGATTTTGCAAAGATTTTGTTTAACTTGTTCAAGATTTTTCGTTTGTTACGGCTTTACAAGCTGGCTAAAAACCAAGAAAGGGGAAGTGTTATCTTTAAAATCTAGGTTCACTTAACCATTATGAAGGTCAAAAACAAAGTCGTCACTACCTGACATAACAGCTGTAAACAATACATATAAAAGAAACATTCTCATTTCACGGGAGCGAGCAATAATGCAAATTAATAAGTTTATATTTGTAAACAGATCCTCTACTGGAATATAAATTAGGAATGTATCTTAATAAAGAAAAAAAATAAGAGTTCTTTTTCCTCATGTAAGTCTTTTCATCTAGCAAACTGCAAAGAATAAAACCCCGCACACCAGCATTGAAAGCAAATTATTTTCATAGGTATCTGATTGGGGCTCACACACCTTTCATTTGTGTTTCCAAACGCAGGGCTTTACAAAAGAAACACTTTTTGGTCCAGATGGCCTTCTAGAAGGCTCCCTGAGAGAACTCAGAAGTCTCTCTAGCCAAAAATCTTGTTTCCGCTTATTCAAGTGCCAGAAATCCCACTGCCGCTCTTTCACGCAGATCAAATAACCCATCTACAGATTTGGTCGTTGTCTTTGTCAACTGAAAGGGTTGATTCCACTAATAGACAACAGTGCCCTCCCACACCCAGGCTTCCTCCCACCCACAGCCTTCCCTGCTTCATTTGTAAGCAGGAATACTAAAACCAGAGCCAAGTGATTTCTAGAGAAAATGAAAGTTGAAGGGACATAACTCTACTTTTGAGATTCTTACTCTGCATTTCTCCCTTTATTCCCATGTTTATTTAATATTTTTAGAACTATATGCCATAATTTTGACTTTAAAAAGTCAAATTCTTAAAAAAGCTGAGGAACTGCCAATGATGACTTTAAGGTTAATTTGATTAACAACAAATGGCAAATTTCGAAACATTTAAAGTAAGGCAAGACAATTCTAGTGCCAATCATATTGCATTTCACATAGTTTTAGTGGCAAGTGGCTGGTCTAGAATTAGAGGATAAGAAATTTTGTATATAGCTTAAATCTAATAATCTAAAGTTGTTTGCTTCATCCTTAATTTATAACACATTCTTAAGGATATTTTAATCAAAATATTTTTATTCTGGTTTATATTTTTCAGGAATTTTTTTGCTCAGTTTCAGTTAATTAGGGTAATTCCTTAACTGGATGAAATCTCAGAAATTTTCTGGTCAAATCTCTTCAGTTTACAGCTTAATATATCAAGACCAACAAGGGTTTGGAAGTTGCCCGGGGTCACAGCCAAGGTGATGATGGAGTCCCAACCAGAATTCTGGACTCACTTGGTAAATAAAGATATGAACATATAGCATAAATGTGGTTTCACTTGGATCACAGTGAATCCCCACATTAACGACCAAAGCTATAGACAGAACCTTAAAACTATTCAGTCACAAGCAAATGTAAATTTGGTTAGTTCAGATTAGTATCTTATTGTTAGTCATACACTTTTTTTTTTTGCCCCCAGCACGAGCAGAAACTGATGAGGAAGAACACAGGGTAACTGTGTGCCTTCCCAGCCATTATTCCCCACATCGCTCCCTCATTCACAATTTGTCCTGTGCTTGTCCACCCGCCTGGCCCCAGAAAGACTTCTTGGCTCTGATCGCTGCAAACCCCATTCTGTTTCATTAGCCATCATTCATTCACTCTCCCGAGGTAGACTAGAAACTCTCAGAGCAAGACTGGGAGCCTTTGGCAAAGAGGCCATATCTAGCACTGACCTCGGCTTCATCTCCCTCCAAGGACAGGTCCCCAAGATCACATTCTTAGTTACTCCTGTGGTCACACAAACACAATATGGCTTTCAGTGTCTTTAGCAGCAAGATCCAAATAAGGGCCATGAAAGAATGGTTTTCCTCCTTAGACATCTTTCTTTTCCTTTTGCAGTATTTCTCCTTCTTAGTACCCATGGCTCTATATGTGTGTTTCTATGTATCTTTCCCGTTCCTCCCTCATTTTCCTTTTTTCTTTATATCTCTCTTTTTTTCTCACCATGTCATCTCTATATCCCACCACCATCTCTTGCCTTCTCTCTTTAACTGATTATAATAGAGAAATTCAGAGCATTCTTTTAATTTTTGTTGTATTAGAGAATTTTATAATTCTTTTTTGTATTAAAAGCAGGTAAATGAGATTTTATTTTATTAAAACGTAGAAATCAAGATTTTCTATAATACTCCTCTTTTTTTTCCATTTTAGGTTAGTGGAGCTTAATGAAAAAAAGGGGGTGGGGATTTCTAACAACTACCCTACAGAATAAAGAATTCTCTCTTTTGTATCACTTACCTCCCTGCAGCATCTTGGACAGAAATAGGTACGCAATACACATTTAGTAAATACTATTTAGCTAACTGGTTTCTAAATTTCTGACAGTGCTAAAAAGAAATTATTCGTTCTACTTTTAACAGTATATGTGATACTGACCTTTTGTTTCCTTCCAGAAAAATTGAATGAAAAAATCTCACTAATTATCCCATCAGTTAATATTATCAGTTAGTTGTATATTAGTAAATTCTTTAAAGTTCACAGTGCCTGCCAGTTAACATTTGTTCATTTAGATGTGTTTCAAAGAAAGAATAAGCCTACAGTATATAAAATAGAAGTTTAACATTATTGGTATTAGCTGCAAGCTGCTATAAAATGTCCTTCAGTCTCTGCTTTTCTCCTAAGCAATACCAGCTTGAATATAACTTATAATATTCTAAATTAAATAAAAATATTTGCACGTTTATCTCAGTGTTAAAAATATTTTCAAACACGATTTCTAGTTTCAAAAAAAATCTGAGAAGAATTATATATTTAACAATAGGTTAATTTTATGGTATGCAAATTATACCTCAATAAAGCTATGGGGGAAAAAAACGAGGAAACTAAGCACAATGTCTAATTTGCTAGCAAATGTGGAAACTCCTTTAGATTTTGCGATATGCTTATAAATCCAATTGTTTCACCTTGGTAGGCTTTCTACATGTCTTGCTTGGCTTGACTTTTCCAGATTTCCTTATCAAAAGATATTTTTTAAAAAAACTTGTCTATTTCTGCCTGAAATTTTTTAAAGATAAATCTGCTGCCTACATTTCATGAATTCTGAGAAGAATTTTAAAAACAGAAGGCACCTTTGGTCTCCCCCATCCATTTGTGAAGTAAGGATAGCTCTGGTCCACTGAGACCCTCCATCTGGGCAGTAGATGACTCTGGACTGGTCACATATTAAGATAATTGGCCCAAACATTCACCTCAGTTCTCTTCCCTACCATTCAGCCACCTCCACCGTCCCTGCCAAATTAATTTCCCAAACTTTCTACTGCTTCTTTTTTTTTCTTCTCCGACTTCCTAAAACTGTTGGTAAAGTCCCAAATTAATTTTATGAGCATACAATATTGTTTCTATTTTCAATGTAGAGCTGAAGCTAAATCATTCCCTTTTTAAAAAGCAAAATGTTAACGATGTCTATTCATTTTACATCTACTCAATATCCACATTCCAAGGAATTTCCTCCTTTTCAAACCCATCCGACCTTTTGTCTGGGCTAGGATGCTTCCGTGTCCCGCTCACCCTCTGCCGAAAGCTGTCCTTCCTTTCACTGCCTCCTCCAGCATAAGCAGTACTCCCGATTTCGGGTCACCTGCATTTGATTAGTGTCTCCTCCAGCTGATATTCTAAGTTTTTAAGTTCTTTTAAATATATTTGTTTTTAAATACTGATGCTGTGTCAAATATATTGCACCCCTGAGTCTAGTTTTTTAAAGGGACGATTCAGTCTGTGATTTATCAGAGTTCAGCGGGGACAGGAAGCTTTAGGCAAGAGCTGGCTTCTCATTGCATCTTCAATAATGTTGGTCTCTCAGAACCCTTAAAGCTACTCTGAAATTATAAAATCCTGTTATAATTCAAATGCTCTGCCTCTCACTGGGCCTTTCTGTGGTAAATGGAGTTAAATCATCTCTGGCTAACAATAGCAGTAGCAGTAGTAGCAGCGGTGGTGGTGGCAGTGATCATGATGGCGGTAACAGCAGTGAGGTAGAGGTGATAGCACTGGGAATAACAGCAGCAGCAATCTCAGCAGGGACGTGGTCCTGCACGGTGACAGTAATGGTAGTGGTGGTAGCAGCTGCAGCTCCCTTGTACTGAGAGCCTGTTACACGACAGGCCATTACATACATTATTTTATTTACTTCTCACAATAATTCTATAAAGGAAGTATTATCCCCTTTTTACAGATGAAGAAACCGAGGCTTGTAAATTTTTTGCTGTGGATCCCACACAGCTAGGAAAAGGAAGAGCCTGGCTTCAAATCCAGGTGTAGCTGACCCAAAAGCCCATATTCCTAAGCTCTGCCCAAGGGGCCTCAAGCGGGAGAACCCCGAGAAGCAAGGCCCTTTCTCCTTGTGTGTCTTTGTGCACTTTTTGTTCCAGCTGCAGCTACTGAATACCACCTCAGAATGTGCCATCCTGGAGAGTTGCCTATTTCTGTTTGGTGGAAAGTCGCAGAGGGGCTGCTTGGACAGGTGATCCCTGGTGTCCTCTTAGGCCAGCACTGACCTGATAGGTGGAACTGTGCTGGGGAACGTACAGGGCCCTTCATTCCATTCTCCGTCAATGGTCCTGGGTGCTTTTTAATAGCCAGAGAGCTACAGGAGAAAGGATGGAAGGGATGAGGGGGGAGCTTCTCCAGGTTTTTCCAGCTTTCAGAACTTGGAAAATAAATCCTATAGGCTGCAGAATGCAGGATCCCTCAAACCCCCTCCGAGGCCATGCTCTGAAACAGGGCTTAAAGGACCTTCCTGAGCAGTTCAAGAGGCCCGGATCGTCACTGCATTCCCCAGTCAGGTACAAAACTACCCTCTTCAGACCTTCCAACTATTTCATCCCTATCAGTCATTTAAAAGGCTTTCCCATCCTACACCATGGAATGTCATCTGTCAGAATTTCAGTGCTAGTAGCAACAACAGATTAGCCCGATGTGAGCTGTTGTCCACGTAAAATTTAAAATTTTTCACATAGAGATACATTAGCACCTATAAATTCTCTGACCATAGGGAGTAAATGGCTATTGAATTTTAATTCAAAATATTCAAATACTTATCAAATTATCACTACATTTTAAGATGTTAAAAAAAGAAAATCATGTTCTCATTTCCCAAGTCTTCAGATATTCTTTTACTGTCTTAAACTATGTTTATCCGTAAAACAAAGGGTTACTGATATTCAGAAGCATATACAAGGATCAAATGTCACCTTTAATCCTTCTTACAAATGCTTTGGATTTTGGAGGATTTAAAATGTCATTCACATATTTATTATTGAATATTTTTCTCACAAAGGATTTCTCACAAAATCCTTTGGTATTTTTGATATTAAAACAATTATAGTAAGAGCTTTCAAGTGGAAATTCAGGACAGAAACATGTTATATTTCAGTAGTTCTCAAATTCATTTATTAAAATTGCATTTTTACATATTTGCTTATCTGTACCTTACCTATATATCATTATTTTGTTCAGCCTCATCCTAAGTAGTATCTCTGAAATAACTTTAGATATGCTAGTTATTTTTTGTAAATGACATCAAAATAAAAATTTAAAGTATATAGGATATATAAAACATTTAAAATTTTTTATATTAAAATTTTTTTTCTATAATCATCACAGGTACCATAGTTAACAGCCATACTTTGGGATATATCGATTAGTGGGAAGAGTTTGAGATTTGGGAAGAAAAGCCTTATATTGTCATCCTATCCTTCTGATAAATTCCTTTAAAAAGATTAATATTGAACCAGTTTTTGCATCTATAAATAAGAAATAACCATGCCTTCCTTACTACAAGTGAGAAAATGTCTTTGAAAATATTTTGTAGAAGTGTAAAACACCAGGAGATGAAAACTCCTTTTTTGATAATGGGTCTTCCTAATAAGAATGTAGTCTTCCAATTTTTAGTTTGGAAATGAACATTCTAGGGCTTACTGAGGGCTATAATTACCTAGAGTATAGATCACGGTTGCTGAGAAAATCGTCATATTTCCTTCTCAAAGGAGAATGAACATCCCTCACTGACCTCTTTCCCCCTTTCTTAGTATCCAAAGAGTCATCAGCGGATGGAGGGTCAATCCATCCTAGATGGTCCCACTCAGAAGCAAGGCAGAGTCAGGCCGGGCCGGCCTTTAACTTTCCCATTGCTGGTGCCCCAGACTACCCCTGAACAGAGGGAAAGTGCCCAGAATAAAGAGAGGGAAAGAAGTGGTTCAACTTTCTCTGTTTGAGGTCCAGGGAGAAGCAAGTCTGGGGCCAACCAGGGCAGGCAGCACGAACATAGGGATTCCAGTGAGTTCCAGTCCTGCTTCACCAAGCTGAGACTGAGCCTTTGGTGCTTTGTCTTAAGGAAAGTCAAGCAGCTAATGAGGAGTGGAACTAATATTTTTAAATGTCTGTCTTCCAGATTGCTTTAATTCGGGCTAGATTAAGCTCCCTTTCCTCAGGCCCTAGAGAAAACCCTTCATCTATAGACAGATCCGGTATCTCATACTGTGGTCCTTCATTTTGCTTGATCCATCGAGTCACTGGTGGCCAGAGGCGCGAGTGGCCCCACTCTCGGTCTCGATGTGCTACTCTCAGTTCCTACCACATCTCTTGACCATCGTTTGGCATCCCTGATCTTCTAAACCTGACTTTAAAAGTACCTATCCCTGAAAGCCCTTCCCTGGCCAAACCACTCCCGTTTTGATGGCTCTTTCTGTCTGTGGCTCCTCTGTCTGCCCTTGGACCACGAATGTAACATACTTGCTTGCATTTTAACTATTAAATCATTTGTATGAGTTAACCTGACCCCAACCCAGAATCACACTCTTCGAGGTCAGTCACTGTGCCTTGGAGGCTCAGCAAGTGTTGGCCAACTGATCAGTGAATAGTACAAGACCAGGGAAAGATCAAATGGTGCAGAAAGATGCTTGCAGATAAAGAAAAGGAGAAAGGTAAGATGGATTTTCCCATATCATTCTTTCTCAGGCACCCAGCTCGGGCCCCACAAAAGAGCCAAGCTCCACTCTGAACCATGGTTTTTGAGTACTGGGTTCGAGGGATTCAAAGATATATGAGACATGGCCCTGCCCTCAAGGGCCTCACAGCATAGTGAGAGAGACAGCAACGTAAACAAATAATTGCAATAGCGCTTGACAAAGGTGATAAGGGGAGGCTGTGTAAGAAAAGGAAGATTAGCCCTACAGGGAAGTCTAGAAATGCTTCACAGATGTGCCATCTCCTGCACCTTGAAGCACAAGGAGGAGTTTGCCAGAAAGACAGAGAAAGGGTCTTCAGACAGAGAACAGCATGTGCATGTGGGAGAGGAACCAAGGGGTGTGTGTGTGTGTGTGTGTGTGTGTGTGTGTGTGTGTGTGTGTGTGTGTGGTGGGTGGGGGGCAGGGTTGGGGGGACTGGCAGGAGATGAGGCTGAGAGCAGAGGCAGGGCCTGGTCTTGTCAGGGGAGCCTAAGTGTTCCTTCTAAGAAGATTGCATTTGACTCTGTAAGTCCAAAGGGAGCCAAAGCAAGATTTAAGCAAATGGATGATCCTATCCCATGTTTTAGAAAAATAACAGCACAGTCCCAATGAGGAAGATCCAACTCCCCCGTAAGTGTCTCAGTACTCTCTCAGTGAGACCTCTGCTATCCAGCCTCGGAGCCAGGCAGCTTCCCACTGAGCTTTGGGTGACAGGCAACCAAACATATCCTTAAAAGGCATGTCATAACCAAATTGTCAGGGGATCAAGGCCATACTAGAGCTTGTCCAAGGACTCTCCAAGGGTGATAAGTTGAAAAATGGGAAATAAATATGAATGAAACCGTATTTGTCAGAGCATCGTCTTCCCCCATTTTCAAGAGTATCAAGGAGCAGTCGACTTTGTAAGGAAGAGCTATCACAGGAGCTCGTGGCTGGGCCCGAGAGATTTCAGCAAGCAGACACACAACCAGGATCTTGAAGAGAATTTGTTAATGGCCAGCGCTAACTGAAGGTTTTAGGAATTCCCTGGGAACTGTTGTGAGGTAAATTAATTCATTGGGTGTAAGGCAGCGTCACAGAGAAGAGTGTCACCCTAAAAAAGGACTGTTAACAGCTGTGCTCAAATACTGTCATTAATGCTGATAGAGAAATCCTTCTCATAGGGAATCACAGCAACACCATTACTGGAAGCTGCCAGAGAGAACTCCCTGAATGCCCAAAGAAGTTAGTTGAAAATAAAGTGAGTAAGGAAAGCATTAGATTAATTTATGGTTTCTAGAAAATTACTCTGAGTACTCTAGAGAAAACACTTCTCAAGTACTAAGTGCCAGAAATGCAAAATACATAATCTTCATAGATGTGATTACTGTTGTCATCACCACCACCACCACCATCATCAATACTTTTGCCATCAAATTGTAAGTCAGATCCCCTCTCCCCCAAGGAAGAACTTCAGGGTCTATAAAGTTCGCGTTAATTCAATGCCTATCTTACCACCAGGCAATGACCAGGGTGTTAGAAAAACTACAGCCCAATAGTAATTGTTTTCCTTCCTATACAGATGACATCCATACTACGGTGATATTACCCTTCACTTCCAGGAGACTGAAACCATAGACACTTGTATAGTAAGATGTGCCAAAGTGATTGACCAGTCACTTTTTTTCCCCGACAAATAACTCAATGGGTAATTGTTGAATAAAGGTCTGTTGCGCCAGGAGCTCCATGGCAGCTCTAGCGGGGAATGCACGACATGCTGTAGGTACACAATATCATATCTAAGTGAGCAGAGCAACCTGGCAAAAATGATCCTGTTTGAAAAAGGAAGCCATTTCAAATCCTCTGATTGCTCTGTGCTCATCACACTGGCTTCTCCTCTAAATCTTCTTGCATTTTATGGCATCAGCTTCTTTCTTCCCAGTCTCCTACAGCAAACTGAAAGCTCCTTGAGGGCAGGATTGGAGTTGTACCCATATCGAAGTCGGCCTGACCATTTCTACCCAGGGGAGCTAAAACACAGAATTTCTCAAACTTCAATATGTATTAGAATCATCGGAGACTTCCTGGCCAACCTACAGGCCTTCTATATTGTAGGATTTAGCCCAAGAGTCTACATTGTAACAAGCTGCTCATTGTAACAATCAGAATCAAATGATTCTGATTCAGGTGGTCAGGGAACCCACTCAGAGAACACTTCCATCAGGAGTCCAGGATATAAGTCTGCAGTACACGCTTTGGATCAGATAGAGCCAGGTTTTGTCCCAGTTCTATACTTACTAAGCTACAGGGCAGCCTTATACACGTTTCTTAAGCTCTTCGTGCCTCTGTTTCTGCATGTATGAGGATAGATACAAACTCATAGAAAGAGAAGAGAATGGTGGTTGCCAGGGAGTGGGGGAGGGGAGATGGCGAGAAGTTGTTTAATGGGTGCCGAGTTTCACTTTTGCAAAATGAAAAAGTTCTGGAGATCTGTTGCACAACACGGCAAATATATTTAACACTACTTAACTGTATACTTAAAAATGATTAAAATGGTGAATTTTATGCATTTCTTACCACACTTCAAAAGAAATAGGAAAAATATCGTTAATGAGAAGAGTAACAGCACCGTAGTGCTGTTATGAGCATTACATGAAATAAAGCATGTCCAGCGCCAGGCGCAGTCGCTGGACTAGCAACTGCTCAAAAAATTTTAGCAACTATTATTGTTGTAGTCATGGTTGTTAAGGTTTTTAACTATGAATAGGTTGCTATTTAAAGGCCTTTTAAACCAAATTATAGTCTGAATCTTCAAGGTGATGGAAGTTCCCTCTACTTTTTGAAATAGTATGTGCATCAGTTTCTCAGGAACGCATTGGGCTGTGAAACTGAAACTGATCTATAACCATTTATTAAGGAATGTTTCAAACCCTCCCCACAACTCCAAGTAGCTTTTGACAAACCATGTTTTTCTAAATCCTGACCAATGGATCATTCACATATAGATCCATATATTTAAAAAAAAAACAAAAACCCATATTATAGGTCAATATGTGAAAGCAGAGGGATATTTGTCTTAGGCTGTCTGATTCTTAACACTAAAATCCTCAATTTGCAGAGATGAAAGAAACAAAGAACAAAGATGTTGAATTTTGTTTTCCAGTTTAAGCTTCTTAAAGAAAGTCAAGCAAAATCTGCCACCATAGGAGAAATGATCTCTCTCTCTCGAAACACTACATGAAATATTTTGCATCTTTGATGTGCATGCGGAATCCAAAGCAGATTCGGGAACATGGCATAGACCCAAAACCGTCATTTCGATTCTCTGTGCATCGTTTTGATTTCATGTGCATCTATGCTAATTTTGTCTCCCCAGCTTATTATTTAAGCCTTAGCAGGACAGATGTGCTGTTTTACAGGGCCATAATCCATTTGGTGGGCGGATAACCAGGAGGTCTTTGGTCTTCATCATTTACTCCAATAAGGAAAGTAGACTATTGCCTTGTAAAACAGCATGAGTCCCACGCCCTGATTTCATGTGTCATGTTAACCCACGAAACATCCTTGCAGCTTCTAACCAAATTTATAAAATTTATCATGGTCACAGAGATAACCAAAATTAGTACTAGGCTGAATGAAATTAGGCAAAGGCCAACCTGGGAGTATAAACAGTAAAAACGAGGGGTTGGAAATACTTACAGAATGGGATTATAGGCCACACAGGTGTCCATATGAATCAGATCTATCATTCTAAAGCTGAGGTTAAGCAATACAGTCATGTGTCGCTTAACGATAGGGATACTTTCTGAGAAATGCATTGTTAGGCAATTTCATCATTGTGCTAGTATCATAGAGTGCACTTACACAAACCTAGGCCGCAAACCTACACAGCATGTTACTGTACTGGATACTGTAGGCAGTTGTCATGCGTTGCACTGCGATATTACAATGGCTATGACATTGTTGGGTGATAGGAATTTTTCAACTCCATCTTATGGAACCACCGTCACATCTGTCATTGACCGAAACATCATTTGTGGTGCACGATTATATACTGGTGAAAATTCTAATCTTAGTGACTTTTATTTTATTATTATTATTATTTTTTTTTATTATGGTGACATAACAAGATCCAGTAAGTTTCAGGCATACAGTTCAACAGTGAGGCATATATATACATTGCATTGTGTCCTACTGACTTTTAAATCTCTCTCTTGATTGAAAAATAAATTCTGAAGTCATTGCTAAGGATTCCCTGCCAATTTTTTTAAACCTCCATCCTACGTATAACTCTATGTTACTGTGGGAGTTGGGAGTTTTCAGAGCCCAGGGGATCCATCCCAGAAGTCCTGAATGATGACAGCATTAACTATTGACAGGTAGTGCTTGTGAAATCCAGAAGTAGATGGCAATATATGCAAATAGACTATCAGCTAGGATTATGATTGTTCCAATCCACCTCCAGGTCTCAAAAGACCACTCGCTTTCCACTCACAGCAGCATCCTTGCCAACAGGTAGAAGGAAGAAGAATTAAGACGAAGAGCTGTGATTACAAAAAAAAACAAAAAGAAGTGATTAAAAGAACACGAATCACCATATATTAACTACAGATGCTGGGCATGTGCTGCCTTCTGTCCATTCTGATGCACTAAAGGAGCTACCTTGTTATCTTGGTGTGGGGGCCTGTGATGAAGGCTTGCAGTTCCTCACCTAGAACAGGACCTAGATCACATGACACATTCAAGAAGTATTTGCAGAAGGTTAAACAAAACGAATCTGTAAAATGGAGATAAACCAAGATGCCTCGAGATTCCTTCCAGTCTTACCATTCAACAGACCTATGATTTTTATGTTACAGGCTCATGTCTCTTGTCATTCTAATCCACTTCTGCAAGTCTATACCAACTGAGGAATCTCTTTTTACTCAGTACAATCCTGCCTTACATTTTTTCATCACACAATAGTGTTACCCCTTAATTACGTTACAGCGATTAGGAAGCATTCTGCCATTAACCTGATCATACATTTATTTTTTCAAACAATAATCAGTTGCCAGAATATATTACTATTTTTAAAGTTCTATGCAATATTTTAAAACTATGGAAATATTTACATTTTCTTTACACAGTTTTCTGCTTGATTTCAAGAGTTAAACAAACAGTTTCCAATATCTTGTCTCTGATGTTTTTCCACTCCATTAAAATGCTAAAGGTTTTTTCCCCTCTCTTTAGAAGAGAAAAAAATCCCCTGTAATTTACTTTGGCTTTCTCAAAAGTTGGGTAGGAAAGTCAGTATAATTCAGGTGGAATCTAAAATGTTCTTGTACAAGGTTACGCCGAGAGGAAGCCTATAATTTCCAAGCATTCTTTCAGGAAGTTTGTGTTCTCTGTTTTCCAGGGAGCCTTTACTTTCCAAGGGAGTATGATCGACATGCCATTACTGAAGCAAGCCCAGAACATTGTCACGCTTGCCACATCTATCAAGGAAAAATGATCTGTTAAATGAAGCTCTCATCAGGTGGGCCGAACATATACAGTGGGTTTCTTAAAGACAAACAATAATACTCAAGGCAACTTGTTAGTATGCCAGATTGGAACCTTTCTCCATTTACAGTTCATGTTGATCACAATTTTTTGTTGTCATTATCTTACAGGCCAGTTATTCCTCTAAAAGTGAACTTTCTTCTTTTTGGTTCCAAGCTTATGATTTTATTGCTCATAAATGTGTTATAGATATGGACTTATGATTTCACAGGGAGATAAAATAGTGGAGAAAGATGGGCTGTGAGGAGAAATTAGGTTTTTAATGGAACAGGTCTTTCCCAAATACGTGTACTCCCTTCACCCTTCTCATGCTAAATGTTTCCCACATTGTTCATTTGTTCACTCGACCCCATAATTTTAAGAAAGGCCGGGCTTTTTAAAAATAATAACTAAATGAAGAGGTTGTGTGAATTGCACTAGAAATCGGATAAAATGATAGAGATGGCATTGAAAAGTTGATGAAGTATCATATTGGTTTACGTAGATATCTCTAAAAATAAATCTTCAAAACTGATTACTGTTAACCTCCACCCCCCAAAAATGAAACATCCACAATCCTTGGACAGCTAGATGATGACCACGAAAGCCCTCATCCTGGGCGAATGCTCTGAGTCAACCGTTACCAGCAATTAAAAAATAAATGTGCAGAAACAAGACCATCCATTTTCCCCCTTTATTTCCCCGTTTAACTGTTTGCCATTGAGGCCATTTCCCCGGTAAATGTATGGCCAGGACAGGGCCCCCTCAGCAATAAACTTGTAGCCTCTAAGAAGACACAATGCAGCAGATCTGGTGCATATGGTCCCCTGCGAGATTTGCATCACATTAGAGATGCTGCTACAGGTCATATGGGTGGTGTGGTTAACGGGCTTAGTAAAGCTGTTTTGAAGAGGTTAACCCAGCTTGTAGGAAGGGTAAATAAACATAACAACCAGCCATTCTTCCCTATTCAGCATGTGCTCTTATATTGAAGGCTAAAGGGTATTGAAGCTGCGAAGGATCAACTTGTGTTTGCCAGAGGACGCCAATGAAATTTGAAACACCAACAATCAGAGATTTTGTTTCTGCTCCTCATTAAATCATGAGCTTTTGTGTTGAGACTCTGGACGACTGTTCTTTAAGAAATTAACAGAATGGGAAGTTTTAAACTCTACACCAACCTTTTCATGACCTACACAGCAGCAAGGCTGCTACTCTTAGACAAACACCACGGGGAAGGCTGTTCTGTTTATTTAAATTTGTAAATAGAAAACAGTTGTTTTTTATTTTCATTTTTCACCTCCTTCTATGCCCTTTTTGTTTATTTCCTATGTGGCCCCTACTGTTTGCTCCAGCCAGGGGTCTACTTGTCCCTTACCTCTTCCATTCCTACAGGAAGCCCAAGAGGGGAATAGAATTGAAGGTTATATATAAGGAAAAGCACTATGGAACCAAAGAAAAGTGGGAGAGGCGTCATGCGACACCCACCCACCCATCGCACTGCAGGAAAAGGGCAAGCCAGTTCTGACAGGCACATCATGGGAACCTGACACATTCTTGAGACACCAACTAATATTCCCAAACATGGGATCTGAGGAGACAGCTCTTAAACTGAGAAGGGACGTGCCAGGCTGGGGTCCTGGCCTGCCTTGGGCAGCTCATGTCCCACCCTTGTCGTCCTGCCTCCAGCCACTCTTGAGACCACTGTCAGCCTTCACCTTAGTCACCCTGTGCTGCCTCAGAGTTAGCTGGAAAGGAAGGTGGGAGCCAGCCCATCTTCATGTGGAGGGGCTAGGAGGAGAAAGACAGCATTTCAACCAACTTTTGAGATGAATGGCCTCCAGCCAAACTGGGCTTCAGGACTGTGGACAGGGACAGTGGGCGGCGGCAGCCCCGACCCCACCCCGCTGTTGCAGTTGTCTGCCTGGGCTAGTAGCCAGGTGTGCATGAGGATAATCCAGGACCATAGATGTCCACACAGAGACACAGCTTAGAACACAGAGACACAGGAGGACTGCTCAGAAGGCAAAGGCCTCCTCTCATTCTGATCTGTCATATACATACACACACACACATCCTCTCGAGGTGCTGGAAATGTAAGCAGGACCCATCTTAGGCCAAAAAAAAACAAAAAACAAAAAACAACTTTTCTTCGTACTTCTCCACAGGTAACCCCTTCAACCCAGATGCCTTTCCCATCCTCTGTGTTGGAGCAGAGAACCCCTCCAGGCTTTGACAAGGTGAAAGAGCAGACATTCTAGTTTCCACCTGGGTTACACAGACAACCCCCAAACCCTCAGATGCACCTCCTCAAGCCAGGAGCTCACTGAGGGCCAAACCCTTCCTCTGAGGAAACAGATGCGGAGGTGAAGGCATTCGGACCTTGGGAAAAGCGGTCCCCCCAGCAAGGTCTCTGGGTGGTGCTGAGAGCCTGGACCTGACTAGATCTCCCCACCCCCATCACCACAGGCCCCTGGGTTCCTAGGTCCCCAACCATGTTGGACCAATCATCATGCTCATTATCTCAAACCGCACTTAGTTCAAACAATATCACCTTATTGTTTAAGTCTCCCTAAGTGTCAGATTTATCGTCTTCCTCATAACCCCATGGTCCTGATTATAATAATATCATGAGACTGGGTCCCACTGGAGCCAAACATCTAGACCAAGTTTCCACTCTGAGCAGAGACCCTAATGAGGGCCCCAGAGGAGAGTTTAGTGAGAGTCAGAGACCCTTGTGCTTCATTTCTTGAAGAACAAAACTCCAGGACAGGAGATGTTGGGAGACCAGAGATGTTACCACTGCTTTCCCACCTGCATTTCTTTGGAGTCATGAGTGGGTGTGGGCATCACAGGAAGGATGGGAGGGAGGGAGGGCTGATCCCACTTCCATAATGGCAATGCCCAGCCTGGAGAATTCCTCCGAGCTAGGAATGGACCACAAGAAGAGAACTTTGCAGCAATCTGATTAATTAAAAACCATACCCGTTTATATTTTGTGTAGCTCATCACAAGCCACTGTGCCATATCACCCCCCTGTTATTAATTCTTGGGGGCTAAATTATAGGCAACACTATTAAAACATTATCAGAACTAATGAGAAACAATTACTTAGAAAATGAGCCAGGACAAGATTGAGTTGAGAACATCAGTGGTGATCACTGTAGATTAGTTTAATAAATCATCAGGTGCAAAGCAAGACTGACTATATGTATGCAAAGCCCTGTCACGGGAAAATGAAATTGAGACCTTTTTTTGCATAATTTTTTCATTAATCTCAATAGGACCCGTGTGGTGTAGATTGTTTTATTCCCCTAATACCTTGCCTGAGGGGGGGGGGGTGCCCAATAATGTCTTCATTGTTTTACTGAGGTCTTAATGACAATCTGTGACAACCTCATTTTAATGTATAGAGGATTATATCAATACAATCATGTTTTATTGAAATGATGAGGAAAACTCCGATGGAGTCAAGCACCGTTTGGGAGCATGAGTTGGGAAGTTCCCGGGCATCTGGGAGCCTGTCCCCTCAGATTTCCAAGTGTTGAACCCATGGCTGCCCTTCCATCCTCTCCTCCAGGGACCAGCTGGGAAAAGTGTCCTCAAGAACGAAGGCTTTACTGCCTCCGATTTGAATTTGAAAGTAACTCGTTGCCTGGCATATTTTGCTGCTTAAATGGAACAGACCATATAATTGTTCGTGTTCCCCCCCCCCCCCCCCGCTTTCTAAAATATACGTGCTATTATTATCATCATTAACACCTTTGCCCCCAATAATTTTGCCGGAGTTCGGGAAACTGACTTTCATTTGAGACCTTGAATTCCTAACGATGTCTTAAGAGGTGAAAAAAAAACAAGCTTTTTTATTTGAAGAACATTCTGCTCTTGCGGTTTCCGTTTATCTTGGAAAGCTAAATGTCTTCCGTTTTTATTTTTATGTTTACGTCTAATACTTGGAAGGCAGGCGATAGATCAATACAGTTACGAGGTTACCAGCAGGATCTTGTGCATATTAATGCCGGCGAAGGTCACCGAGCCTGTTCCGTAACCGCAGAGCTTGGTCCTCCAGGCTCGGGGACACTGTCCTGCCAGCCCAGAGACCCTCCCCCCACCCTCGAGAGGTTTTCACATGCAACTTAGAGAAAAGTAATTAGCTGACCTCAACATTTAAATGTTAAAACCGTAGTCTCTCGGGGCTTTATTTTAAATCTGGCTGGGCGTGGGGGACTAAGGAGAGCTAACGAAATGGAAAATAAATTACTTTCAAATACCTAACTTAGTACCTGAAAACTTGCGCAGTGGGACCGGGCAGATTTTTGCTGTTCTGTGACGGGTGGTTTTGTTGTGTTGCAAGTTCGTTTACATTCCAGCAATTATTTGGCAGCATATTTCCTTCCGAATCAATGAGAATTGCCAAGGACACGAAAAAAAGGGATGTGTAGGAAGGAACCGAAATCACGTTAGCGTCCTTTGTGATCGTCGTTTTACTGCCGTATCGAACCGTTTCAGCTCAACGGGCTGAAGCCTGCAGAATTTCTTTTTTCTAACTTTACAAAATCTTTTGCAATTTGTCGCTCGCGCCCTTCCTTGTTTAATTTCAGGTTTTTCCCCACTGTAGGTGACCGGCTCGGTTCTGCTCACTGCTTCCGACGGGAAGGGCCCGGCGAGCGGGGTGGGGAGGCGGCGGCGGCGGACCCGGGGCCGCGGCCGTCGGGGCAGCGGGCGGGGCGGGGACCCGCGGGGCGGGAGCCGGCGGCCGGCAGTGCGGCCCCGCTCGCCCGCCCGCTCGCCCGCCCGCCGCGGCCCGCCCGCAGCCTTCGAGCCTGTCGCGCAGCCCCGCTGTAATGGTGGCAGATCAAAGGCTGCCCCGTGTCCCCGTGGAGCCCGGGACAATCCCGCGCCTTTGTGCGCTGTTGCTAGGAGCCCGAGAAACTAAGAGAAAGTGTCAGGAGCATGTTAATCAGACTCGTTACAGTGTAACAATAACGTCTCTCTCGGGTCTCCCAGGCCCCGAGCACCCCGGTGCACCCCGCGCACAGGCCCGACACCTGCACGGGCCCTCGCGCCCGCCCTGGGGACCCGCGGCCCCCGTATCCCTGCAGCCCCGAAGCCGGCGCCTGCGTCAGGCGCAAAGACTAGGACCTAGGGGCCGTGTAATCGACAGGAGCATCTCCCCGGTCCTGGTCTCCCTGACAAGAGCCCAGCGCCTTTACCCTGTCGGGCTTAGAGCCGGATCCATGGGATCCATGCCGGGAGGCACTTGCGGAGGATCGGGGTCCCCTTCCTTTTCCATTCATTGAGTTGAATTGTCCACTTAATTCAAACATGGTATTGGAATCAAGAGAAAAATTATTTATTCCATTCCAGGTAGCTTTTAGTTGAATTTCTTTAAAAAAAAATAAAATTCTAAAATTAACTTTGCTGATTTTCCTTTAAAATCCATAGAGATACTTTAAGTGATGATCCCTAGGAAAAAAAAATCTTGCAGAAAGTAAAGATTTCTCTGAACTTTTTGGAGAAAATCACTTCATTCATTCATTTATTCAGTCAACAAACATCTGTTGAGCCCAACTGGGTGCCAGGCAACTAGTATGGAACTGTAGGACTGGTTCTGGATGCACTTTTAGAATTAAGATACCCTTGTGTGAAGTCTAAGGAGGAGCAAAGGCGTAAAATGTCAGATGCCAAAACCAAAAGAAGTGCCATTGGCTACAGTACTGATAACAACAAGAGGTGCGAATTAAGAATTTAACACATTTGATAAACTACACACCATATGCTTTGAAAACCAGCCACTTTTTTCACCTATTTCGTCGTCTTCTCCCCTCTTCTTCTGGTCCATAGGAGCCCCGCCAGGCTGCAGTCTTGAAGCCAGAGTCCTGCCTGAGGTCTGAGGAGTGAAGTCAGCCCTTCTGTATGTTTGTAAACAGCCTGTCAGCTTTGCTAAGGGAACAAACACTCTCTCGGATCCTGGCGGGTTCTCTCCTTGGCCTTACAAAGGAAACTGCAAAGCTGTGCTCGGGCTTAGGGCAGAATTTGGCCAACGCGAGGTGCTTTTCTCCAATATGAGCTCTCTCGTTCAGGAATCAACCCATTTAGGAAGGGCAGAGGACACTACACTTCCAGAGAACTGCTGGACCATAAGTCAAAGACAAAGCTTTCTATTACCAAGAAGAGTAGAAAACTCACTCTCAAGTCACCTGTGTCTAACTATACACAGAGGGGAAATCCTGCCAGACATCTCCATTGGTCAAAATCAATTTCTCTCATACTGTGTGTGCAACATGTAAAAATGTAGAAACCTGGACATGGCCCCAGAGATTAGTCTAAGCCCTGGAAGGAACTTTAGAGATTCCCTTCATTACTTGTATAAGAGAGTTGATATACTGAAGGCAAGATCTTGCGAAAAACAGGAGACACCAAACACTGATTATCAAGTGATGTTAAAATGTCTAGCTAAAGGGGAGAAATTCAATGAAAAGGAACAAGATTTTTTGTTCCACATAATGCCAAATAGCTGGTTTGGCTGGGTTTTGTTTTGCTTTTAAATAATGAATCAAATTGCCTTAGTTATTCAGACACACTAAAAGAATCCAGAGAAAAATGAACATTCCATTTCAGATAAATTTGTGGTAGAGAGTTCCTTCAGAAGACTACACACTCGAGACATCTGGCTTAATTTTTTTTTTTTTAATGGGCTCTTTTGAGTTTCATGGAAGGAAGAATATAAAAGTCCACATGAACTCTGGCTTAGATTCTCTGGGAAAACTTGTTAATAACACAAACTCCCAAAAGAGGGAAGGAGGATATCCATTCCCTTCATCGATTTCCAGGGACTGGAATTCCTGCAGCACCTTCCAGAGGAGCTCTATGATGCTTCTTCCAGTCTGGCTTGAGGGAGCTCTGGTCACCGGAGCCCCACTGGCATTTCCACACCAATGACACTTTGCCTCTCTCAAGGGGCCCCAGCCACCATGAAGCCAGACGATGCCTGGCTGCAGCGCCTGACAGTCCTTTGCAAAAGCCTTCGCACAAGCTGTACACTCTCCCTCTTCGTCATACCAGCAAACTCCCAAACGTTCTTCAAGACATAACTTGAAGGCCACTGCTGTGAGTTCTCCCTAACTCCCCAGACACAATTTGCTGGCCTTCGCCTAGTCCTTCCATTGCATTGGATCGGATTTCTGTTTTAGTACTTTTTGTGCGTGTGTTCCCAAAATAGTGTGGATGCTTGAAGATTGAGAATTGCCATGTAACTCTGGATCCTTTTCCTTCTCATCTCTCACCCCCAGCAAGAGCTCGCTAAAAGTGTGTTCATTAAAATTAGGAACTGAGTCTTTACTCTATCGTGCTTTATGATTAATGGGTTGTGTTACATCCAGACAAATCATTTATTCTCTCTGAGCATCAGTTTCTTCAACTATAAGAATA
>NW_011888864.1:6120177-6133648 GCF_000151845.1 Pteropus vampyrus | reverse complement strand
AGGAAGCTCTGCCGCCAGGTAAATACCACCTCACAGTAGGCCTTCGTGGCCCCCTGGGTCCAGTAGACCCCAATCCCCTCCCAGACTGAACAGTCCCTCACACGTTCTGCAGGATGGTCCACTGGGGACTGCTCTAAATGGCTAGAGAATGTCTTGGGTGGTCTAAGGAAAGGAGTCTCAGTGGAGAGATGAAGGAGCAGGATGTAGACCTCAGAGACAGAGGGTGCACTCACCAAGCTGTGTTCCTCTCTGGGCCTCATCTTGGCTCAGGTCTCACTCCTGCGGGCCGGGCCAATCCTCTATGGCCCTCATCATTGTGTGTGTCATCGCTCATTCTGTCTCTTCCCTCTGTCTTACTGCTGTCTGCTTCCACTTCCCTTTTCCTGCTTCTTATTTTACCTTTCTTCCTCTTCTCACGATTCCAAAAGCAAAATTAACAAATGTAAGAAATAAAATACATTTTTTTCCCTTAAATTCTGTAGTTTTTTCTGTAAAAAAAAAAATCTGTTTTCTAATTCTGTGTCCATGTTTTGGAAGTAAATCTGCTGTCTTCAGTGGTGAGCGGCTTGCGATGCTCCACGGTCCTTCGTTTACTGTGAACTTGGCACAGGAAGTTTATTAGCCCATTTTACCGTAAAGGGCCTGAGTGCAGAGGACCACTCATATTGTACTTTGGGAATCAAAGTAGAAATGTCAATGAGGCTGCTAATTATTCAGTAAATTAAATATTGCTGCCAAAGCTGCTATTCCTACTGTCCTACATTTGATCATGCTGTCTTAACGCAGAGCCAACAGTTAGAGTCTGTTTAAGTGATAAAAATGAGGATCTGGTGAACTGGTATTGGTTCTTCAAGTTTTAGTAGAAATTATTTGCGTATACAGCCTGAAATTCACATGGGGGGCCCAGAATGATGCTTATAAATAGTGAAGTTTAAGGATATAACATTTCATTTCTATCCTGTTCTTAACCGTATTCCTTTTTGGGAGTGGGCAGTGTACATTACCAGAAAGACAACAACAAATGGTTATTTATAAAAACAGATATTTTCAAATCATGATAAATATTCCATTTTAGATTACTGAGGCTATGACCGCAAAAAAAAAAAAAAATCACTTTTTACAAACTTGCTTCATAAAAAAACTTTTTAAAAAGACCAATGTGTCATCTAAGGAATTTTAAATTGTGAAAATATTTATGAGCATATTTAAGGTAAATATTTTCAAAATTAGTAGCAAAATTTGCATGCACTACCTCTGAAAATGAGCACATTTAAAATGGTTTGTTCAAATGGCGCCATTGGCCCTTTTCCTTCTTTCTCAAAGAGCATATGTGTTAGATTACTACTCAGAAAAGAGCATGTTTTCATAGCCTCCGGTGCTGCGTTTATAAAAATCGTGATGATTTTAGGACTGCACCTTCATTTTTTGAATTTTCAAACCTTATCCCCTTTTACTCTTTTATTTTCTTTCAACAAAACAAAGACTAAGAACCGCTTTAAGAAATTTTATACATTCCCACAGAGTCCCAGTTTGTTGACCTTCAGGCCACAGAGTAAAACCTTTCTTTTAAGTCAAGCATTCCCCATTGGGAAGCGCTCCAGCTTTTTCTTTTTATGAGGAATTTTAACTGCTGGACTTAATTTAATTATTGTATTTTGTACATACTCCAAGAAGCCCCAGGGCATGTGCTTGACTTTTTTTTAAAACTTTCAAATGAATATATTTAGAAATGCACATTTCTGATGGTAATGTTACTTCTTTCACTTGTATTTCTAGTCTAAATACCAAACATAAATATTTCTATTCCCTGACTTATTTACAGAGAGGTTACAACCTCAGCATCTCTTTGTCACAGTTATTCTTCCTGAGTAGAAACAGGATGTAGTCATTTGAGTCCTTAGTATGGACACCTAGGTTTCATAAAAAGAAAATGAAAACCATCTCCAGTTGAACTACTTTTTAAAAACTCGGTGGTTCTGGGGACATAGTCTTCAAGAAATGGTCCTAGGTGGACATTGCCTTGAAATCAGTAGCACGCTGGCCCCATGGCTGCCTGCAGTCTGCCACCCTCTGTCCCTATAGTTTCTGTGAGGTCCTCCCTGGAACATTAGTTGCTCCTCCTGGACCCCAGCAGAGGCTCATGTATACACACACACACACACACACACACACACACACACACGCGCGCGTGGCACGGAGTTGTCATCCCAAGCTAATAGCAAAGATTCAATATCTTCATTTCTCATCCATCTACACATAAACATTTTCATTTGATCCTTTTGATTTCCGCCTAGAATTCAAAAACTTTGACCATATTTTTGACTCTCAAAAGTGAAAAAAATTTTTTTTTTTTTGGTAATTGACTTAAAACTTGTTTAGGAATATTGAAATGTGAGCAAACATAAATTTTCCAAATTCAGAAGATTGGCCCAAAATACTTCTTAGGGTTTGGGTCACTTGTGAAGTAAGTTTCATTTTAGGATTCTGAAACCTCTGAATTTAGGAAGATGTTTTTAAACAGAATTCTCTGTGAGGTGAATCTGATTTTCTTATTTACTTTGATTTAAAATTTTAAATTATAGAAATCACAGCATTTTGGTGCCAAAGGACTTTAGAGATCATCTAGGCCAATGGTTCTGGATCCTGGCTACATATTAGAATTACCTGTGCATTAAGTAAACACCAAAGCCTGGGCCCCATTGAGACGCATTAAATCAGACTCCAGTCTGAACTGTCATTTTGCAGATTAAAAAGTGAAACAACCAAATAAAACCCCGAGAGAGTGAATGTGGCTTTTACATTAGAAGTCTAAGATACGAAATTATAACATGATTTGGGAACTCCTGGTCGTGCTTTATACTTTAGAAAGCAAACTTACTTAAAACAAGTTTGCATAATTATGTTTTGGGCACCTGAATTGTATAATAGTTGATTGATTCCTCCCACATGACATGCTTTCTAATTTTATACACATTCACATTCCTGACTGATCACAGAAGAGGCTGGAATAGCTGTAGCCTTGAAATGTTTTGCATTTAATTTTTAAAATAAGGTACATTTACATGAATGGTTGCCCTCCTATAAATTTTACTTGAAAGTTCTATCTCTTAAGTGGCAGCATCATGCTTCATGACTAATATTCTGCTAATTTATTTTTCTTACATATATTTAAAACATATAGGCAAAAAGCAATATTTGTCCCAGTGTCATCTGAAGATCTCAAATACCTGAACCATAGAGCTTTATTGTATAGTTTTATAAAAATGGAGGCAACGGGATATAAAACAACAACTCATCTGAGTGAGTCCCACGGTCCCACAAAGGCAGGAGCGAGCTTAGCCATCATCTCTGATGGCTTCAAGAGAGCAAGAGAATCCACGCTGAGTAAGGGCTTTTTCTAGTCAGAAGCCTCAGCTGGGGGCTCAGAAGGCTTTGAACTATCTTTGTAAACACTTGCTCTTGCCCTGTTTCCCCCCAAAACAGCACTTCTCTCACCTTTCTTGCTGCCCCTAATCTGTCTCCTTCTCCCTTTTCCCCATCAGGGATGGCGTGCTTGCAGGTCACAGAGGGAAAGGGTGCCCTCCAGTCCTTCTGACTTGAGGGCCTGGTCCTCTCAGGCCGGGACCTCCCCTGAGAGATCCAAGAAGCTTTGATCTCAATTATTTGCCTTGAGCTAAAAGACCTCTGGTTGGCCACTCCTCTACGACCCTAATAAAGCCAAGACCTGGGATCACAGATGCAAACCTTTTTTTTTTAAACCAAGGGACTGAGATGCAATGATTAAAGCTATAGAGTTACTATCAGATAGTAGGTTAACATATGGCAGACCTACATAAAATATATTCATTCGTTCATTACTCCAGCAGATATTTATTTGAGTTTCTATTACGTGTCCGTAGTAAGTGACATCACTGTGTTAGCGACAGGCTAAGAGGGTAATCCTGGAGGTGTCCATAAGGCCCCTCTAGTTCAGGAGTTCCACCAGAAGTGAAAGCAGGTGGGCAGTTGAAGTCTTTCTTATTCTTATTCTCCCCCAACCCCCACCCCACCCCAGCAATTCCGTTCTAATTCTTCTTCATTATCCTTAACAAAAAACATGCAAATTAACCAAGACCCTAGCTCCAGGTCTGAGACCAAAAAAAAGAACAATAAAGGAAGAAATCTGAAGTATCTTAGCGGTAGATTCTTATACAGCCATAAAAAAGAGTGTTTGTTAAATGATTTAAAATTCGTAATGGCAAGGAGACCTGCTGAAATCAATAATAAGTTTTTTTGCCTATCAAATTTATTAATCGTCTTTTGAGTGATAACCTCCAAGGGCGAGCACTCACAGGGCTGATGTCAATGTAATCAGGTATAATCCTTTTAGAAAATATTTGGCAATGTGTATCAACAGACTTAATGTCATTTTCTTCTACCTTTTAAATCTATATCTAGGAATTTATCCCAAGGAAATTCTGTGATCCAAATATAAAAAGAATCTAATTAATAAATACTACTTAATCTGTAGTTGTATCATTTAAATTACAGAGGTATGGTTAAGTAAACTATGGGACATTTATTTGATGGACGATTGGGCAAATCACTAAAGCCGGTGTTTCTGAAGAAAATAAGAAAATGCATTTAATATAAAGTTAAGTTCAAAAACAGATAGCAAGCTGCATTGCAGAGTCTGGAGCTGGACTGTCTGGCTCTACCACTTAGCTAAGTAACCTTGATCGAGGTACTAGACTCCCCGAGCCTCCGTTTTATTATCTGTAAAGTGGAGGTACTATTAACTACCTCATAGGATTTTTGAGACCTAAATGAGTTAATACATATAAAGAACATTACTTGACACATGGCAGGCCCTTGACAAATGTTAGCTGCTATTATTATTACAATGTGAGTACAACCATGTTAAAAAGAAATCACAACATCAGAAGAAAACACACCAAAATGTTAGCAATTTCCATGTTTAGATGATGAGACTACAGGTGATTTTTATTTTTACTTCCTTTCACATTTTTGAATTCCCAACTTTTTCATTATATATATATATCAAATTTTAAAAATCAGGTTGGAACTAATTACAACTAAAAATCTGTTGAAACACTACTTTTGATCGTTATATGATTACATCAGAAGACCCTGAATACAGAAGCCCCACCAGGTAGTTTTAAAACGAGCTGAAACATTCTGCTGCCAGGACCCTGGGCACGGGCTACTGGGGGTGGCTCCTTCTGACTTGGGCACCCCGGCTGCTTCTCCCCTCCTGGAGGACAGGCTCGTCTGGGCTGGCTAGTGGAAAGTGCACAAGATTCACAAGAAAAGTGAGTGAGTTGAGTTCCAGTACCCACTCTGCCATCCACTCCTTGTGAGTTCTTGGAAAGAGCCTTTTTCTTCTCTGTATGGAGGGATCTCTGATGTAATTAGGAGCCTCGGAGAATTAGAAAAGCAGTCAACGGAATTTTTGAGGTACTGCTTCAGTGGTAGAAAAACAGATTCTGAAAAATATAATGCTCTACTTCAGCTCTCTAGTCTCTGAATGACTTCTTCCGGAGTGGAGGATCCATCTGCTCTGTTTACACACCTGGACCTTGTGCGAAGGGCGGCTCAGAGGAGGCTGCTGCCCTGACCATTCGTGGAATCTCTCCTGCTTCCAAGCAACATGCAGCAAGCAAGCTTTCAAAGAAATACCAGAAGCCAAGTGTACTATCTGTCATCACTTAATAATGCCTGAAGCTTTTCACATAACAAAAGGGGATGGAACAGCCCTACCTCGCAATAATTCTTCCACTGACTATATCAAAAAGGCTTTCTCTTAACTTTAAAAATTACATCTGACTAATATGGGCAACCAATACCCTCAGTAAGGAAAATAGAAATGAAATAACTGCTTGCAATTTTATTTCTCACACAGTGTGGTAAGGAGGGAATTGATAAGTTGAGATGACAAATCTAGTATTTTTTTTGTAAAATAGACGGGTCATATTTAAAGACTGTCAATATCATTTTTCTATTCTATTCTTGTGAGATTGGAATTAAACCACAGAGACAGAAAGTTTCTCTACTTTGTTCATTCCTGATATCTAGCGTGGTGCTTGCCCTTAATAAATTTTCATTGAATGAATAAGTTAATGAATTAATGAACAAATGAGAGATGTTCTCTTCTATATTGTGTTAGATGCTACAAATACAGAAATATATAACTCGGAGTCCCACCCCTAAAAGCTCACTCTTGTAGAGCAGCCAGATACACAGAGACAAATGACTGAAATACAAACATGATTCATTCCTAAAATCATACCACTAATAGTCAGTATTCATGTTTCAGCCCCTCCTATGTGTCATAGTAAAATATAATCCCTTCCTTCAAAATTCACAGTCTAGCCTGGAAAACAAACAAAAAGCATAGAAAGCACAATACCACATGGAAATCAAAACAAAAATATCTACACGATGGAGAGGCAGCTCACTGCAATTTAATCATGTAGACTCTGGCATCAGACTGAGTTCACAGAGCTGTGTGACCTTGGACAAGTTGTCTAGCCTCTCTGGGTTTCATTGCCCCATTTGTAAAAATAAGTATAATACTAAGACCTATCTCATAGGGTTGTTATAAAGAGTAAATGAATTAATAGCTTGTAAAACACTCAGAATAGTGCCAAACTCGTACTAAGCACCAAATATAAATAAAGAACTCTTTCTTTCGTTCTCTTTGTACATGCCTGATTATTCTTCCTTGTTAGGACTCCTGACCAAATGCAACTCCGAAGCTGTGGATTCAGGTTAACAAGTGAAGGAAAGGTTAGATTCCTATCTGTGGAAAATAATGAGCACCTGACCCGAAAAAAAATTCTCAAAGCCAAGAGACACCTAAACCAGGATTGCAAATTCATTCTAAAAACCACTACTTCCACACCCTGGTCCAGGACAGACATTATTAATCAACCACAGTGTCCCTTCTGCGTCTAAATTCAGGCTCAACTGCTTTCTAAACAGGGCCTATTGCTGTCTCTGGTCTAAACCTTACCTTCTGGGCCTCAGGGTTGTTTTTCCCAGTCACTTTCTACGGGTGCCACTTGGGCAACTGCCCTTCTCTCATGACTGAAGCCCAGCTCCCAAAATGCCTTGCCAGCCCCCAATCCTGAGAGAACATAATGGAGCTGGTTCTACTTTGCTCTCCCTTAGTCCACTAGCTAACTCAGCTATTCAAGTTACTTAACATTCTCTGACCCTCCATTTCCTCCTGGGAAAATAAGACCTGCCTCTCAAATTGTTGCGAGGATTAAATGCAACGTGTAACTGGACCCAACTGGTGTAGGTTCTCAATAAATGGTGCACGTCATCATTGCTAAGCCCAACTCTGTCTTTCCCCCAGCCAGGCATAGTTAGTGGCTTCATGACTTCACTTCTAGGGTCCTGGCGTAACATAAAACAGGGCTGGGATGCTCCTATTTAAGCCACTATTGCCCCCCACTCAACATTAGCTATTGATGGACTCAAGGTCACATGGGCTCAGATACCTGGGAAGAGGCGAAGGCCAGCAGTGGTGGAGCCGTGAGGGATGGGGAGTGATGCTGGAACTCCATCACAGTCCCTATTAGGAACTGATGGGAAGGGGCATTGGAGGGGGCGTTTTACTCTCATGAGAAGAGAGGGGCCTTCAGGCATGGACCAGAGGTGAGACCCCAGGTAAACAGGACCCTCTCCCGTCTGCCTTCTTCAGATCCTCTTAATCCAGGGCTAACTCACCTCTATTTTGGAGCCACTCTCATTACCGCCTCCCAAAAGGACCCCAGGAGGGCTGTTCCCTGAGAAGCTTAGCCTTGGCCTTCTCCCTCTGCCTCAGCCTCTCCCCTCTGACTCTTCAACACTGACTCTGCCTCCCTCCTCTGATTCTATCTCCTCTTAGCCTGCCCCTCGCTGCCTGTCTCCTGCCTCCCCCACCTCTGCTCACCCCTCTGACTCCGTCTTGGTCTGTTCTTACCAAGTATGTATGTGACACCCCTCTACCGTCATACAGAGGAGCAGGTCCTGCTTCCCCCACCCAGAGAAAGTGGGCTTACACCCTTTGGACGCAGCCCATGCTCAAGTACAGCGAATTAGTCAAGGGCTGGCATCTCTCAGTTACCCACAGCACAGCCTGTGATTCTCCTCTCCTCCCCGCACCCACCACTCTTCCTGGGCCCAGCCTGCAAGTCAACCCCTCCAAACCCAGGGCCCTTCATGTAAAGACTCTGTCAACATTTCCACAGTAGGCTTCTCTTCCGGGAGTTTACAAGTCAACTGGGAAACAAAATGAGCCCAGGCGGAAAGTTGCTTTACAAGGGAGCAAATCCTGCCAGGGAGAGCACAGAGCAGCGGTGCTTTGGGGGAGACTAAGCATTGAAATCTTGGCCAATTTAATGTCTACATTAAAAACGGATTTGTGTGGAATGCAGCCGCTTCCTTTAATTGCTCCAAATAAATATCCTGTGTAATTTTAAGCCATATATTACCAGGAAGTGCTTAGGGGTATTGTTTGCTGAGAAAGGCGTTACATAAATTGAAACCCCTTTTGCTCGGAGCTGAGTCCCGAAAGTTCATGCAGTGAGAAACATTTCTCACTGTGCACAACTGTGAATTGTATATAAAATTAAATTTTCTGATTAAAATCTGCATTGTTGGACCTCCTGCTGGTTGCCACCATTTTGCTGAAATAAGATACTATTTGTGGTAATGGCAGTGAGGGAAACCTGTTATCACTGATTGTAAACTGGCTTCGCTCCTATGGCTTAAAAATCTGGAGAGCTTTATTGTGCAAACATTGCATTTTCCGAACAAATATTACAGAGTAAAGCTTTACTAGTGATTCATCAGCCAGGGTGCAAGCAGGTTTACAATGCGACCCCAACGGCCCTAAATCTCCTGTACACCCAGCCCTGGGCTGCAGTTCGGGCTCGGCAAAGTGGATGACACCAGCGGGAGAATGAAGCAAGCATATATAATCGTCTGCTGTTTTTTAATTTAAAAATATTTTTCTTCACAAAGGCATTATTATTTGAGAGAGGAAGGAAGATAAAGGAAAAGATGAGGCCTAGGAAGAGTTCGAATTTCAGAGCCCACCTGCCGCCCCACCCCCCACTTCTGCCCCAGGAAACCGGCAGCGTGGCCTTTAAAGGATTTACACCACCAATCCCAGCCCCTCTCCTGACTGCCAATCTCCAAGCCCCAGTTCTGAGAATCAGCCTTATGAAAATCAACTACAACTCTGCATAGTAATACTGATAGAAGGGTCTGAGTTAATAACTTCGGTTCCCAAATGCAGAATCTGAAACCAAAAAAAATGAAGATTTCTTTTTTCCTAAGAAGATGTGCACTCAGAATTAGAACCCCAAGGCTGGCTTTTCATTTTTCATTTTCCCCAGCTTTCAGTTTATAAGTGAACGTTCTCCAAAAATCAACATCAGCCAGACGCACATAAACATTTTTTATTGCCTACTAACCATTAGAATAGATTGTCCCTCTCTTTCATTTTGTAAATCATTTTGTTGCTTGGGTAATACACACAAAAAAAAGCTTAGACTTACAAAGAAAGATGGAGTAGGGGGCAGAGAGGAGAAAGATTTAGCAAAATAATATTTTTACAAATAAAAATGAAGCCAAAATGAACCTATTTCTTAAGGAACAACCTAGTCTGAATACAATGAATCTCACCAAATCTTTTTCCAGAAAAGAGCACTAAGGTTACAGACAAAGCCAGTGCTAAGAGTAGAATAAACTCAGCCACTTCCTCTGAGGGAGCAAATGCAGAGGAGGTGGGTTGATTGAGGTGGATGGGTACGAAAAGACCTGAAGTTCAAAGGAATAGCCGACCTGGAAGGCACCTAGGTACAGTGGGTGGGATCTCACACACACCAAGTAGAGCTCAGGGTGTCCTTTTGCAGCCTCTTTGCTCAAAATGCCAATCCTAGGTATTCATATGCATTAACCTCAGCTGGTCTCACCTGTGGAGGAAATACCTGGGGGTAGAAACAGGAAGCACCTGGTGGGGTTCCTGACTCAATCCCCAAATGTATGGCCTTGCTTACAGAATAGAGTTTGAAGAAACAACTGTTATTATGCCTGCTTTTGTTTTAATTGCATAATTATTAAATAAAATAATTTACAATTCTATGAATTAGCTATCTTTGAAAATTATTCTACTGCCTGTCTTTTCTCCCTCTAAACTTCTCTTATATTTTCTAGTCTTCCTAGATAGTTTCCACAAATCTAACTGGCTCTAACCTGAACTTCTTACATGGTCGTAGAGTGGAGGAAAACAAAGATAATCTATCCGCCCCCCCCCCGCTTTTTTTATTACTTAACATCCATCTACATGTCCTCTATTTGAAAACCAATAACTATATAAGTTGCAATATTTCATTCATTCATTCAATAATATGTCTTCAATTTACTGAGTGCTAAGAGCTAAGCTATTAGTCCTTTGACTCAAAAGTTCTGCCAGCCTGGGAAATACCAGAAGTCTCAGCTTTACTATCTTTTGAATAAGGATTTAAAGGTTCCAAAAGAATCTACAAAAGGAACTTGCACCAGATGGGGCCTCCTTCTCCCAACTTCACTTCCCTCTTTTGTCTCACTTCTTGCCTCTTTTCCAAGTTACCAAGCATCTCTGTTCCCCATCGGCCTCTGCTCCCCAAAGGATTCCTTTCCATGGCTCCATTTGCTCCTCTAGCCTTGACCAAAGATGGAATGTTTGACCTCTTTATGCCTCTGCCCAAACTTTGCCCACATTTTTGCTCTCGGCTTCCATTGATTTAAATAGTCATCAACCGTTTGTTTCTATAAGAAAAGTTATCAACAGTACTTCACTGACTTTCCACAGTTTGCAGCAAGAAGACATAATGCCTGTGCCTCTATAGGGCATGAAAAGCCAATGGCAGGACAGATACATCTAAAATAGGCTGCTTATGTGCCCTGACAAGCACAGCCAGAAAGTGGGCAAAGTCTGACAATGAGGCAGGAGGGGAAGAGCTGGGGTAAGGAGCTCCACGGACCAGTGATACTGTTACCACTTGTGTCCGGGTATATACTAAAGAGCTAAACAGTGAGGCCCTGCCCCCATTTGAGGATATTGGCGAATACCCTTAAAAGGGATGGAAATCTCAGTCTCCATCTCAAGGAAGACACGGGTCCTCAGATACAAACCTACAATTCTGATAGTTGGCCATCACTCAGTTCTTTTCCCAATTGGTTCCCCAAAGAGAAAGGCCAAGCCCCATCTCTCTGTGAACCTACTCTTCTCCATTACAGATCACAGAGGCTCCAAGTTCATCAAGCAAATACCTTGGTGGTATCACTCTCCTCCTCAGCCAGTGGGGAGTTGAAATCCCATTGGTGAGTAGAAGATCTAATGGGTGGGTATAGCATGGCAGGCTCATCTCCCTTCTTCCCTCTCCCTCTCTCCATCTTTCTCCTCGGATGGGATATCTTCTTTCTACTTCCTCCTACTTCTTATCCCCTTCCTGAATTCTAGCTCTTTCTTTTGGGTTGGCTGACACCAGAGGGCAACATAATCTCACCTACTTGTCAGTTCTTTCCTTACACCAGTAGAGGGAAGAGTTTGAGAGAACCTACAAGAACTAGGAGGTATGTGGAAATTATTTTGAAATATGGAATTAGCTAGTGCAATAAAACAGCTCTCTCAAAGACATTCCTTGCCAAGGCATTCTGTTCTTGTTGGTAAATAATCTGTTATAAAACTGTTTAAATGTGTATTAACTCACCAGAGCACGACACTGGCAAAATTTCCCTCCAGGCTGTATTTTGCAAAGACACAACTTTCACGTGATGTGAGACCTGAGATTAAACTAACAGAAGTCATACATTATTCAAGGTAACACTGATGTTCCATCCCTTTCTCACTATTTAGTCTTTTCAGATCTGGGTTTTATTTTATTTCAGAAAATTAGTAAGGCATTTAGCCTTGAATGTCTTGTTTTGAGTACCTGTCATCATAGCACTCTAGGTGCTTTGAGAGTACATATGGGCTTCTTTGGGCAAATGAAGCTGAGTCAATCAGAACAAATGACTATGAACCAAGTAGCAGAGCCCTGGGGGCAAAAAGTACCCAAATAGCCCATCAAACTTGGAAGCCCATGCCAGCACATCCTTCACCACACCCTCCCCATTCCGCCATGTGTACTGAGGAAATTAAAGAAGGTTCCATTTGGAAGAAGAGGATTCAGAAATTAAAATTGTGCCACTGGACTGACCATTTACCAAATAATCAAATCACCCTGACAAAATTAACATCAATACCTTTAAAAAGCAGACAATGTGGAGCTAGGCAATCTGCTCAACCATTGCAATGTGCTCAATTGTTTGGATCTAATTACCTGGCCTGGATATTTTCTGCTTGGTATCCCCAGCCTTTGAACCATTTCGAAAGCCAGAGCTTTATAGAAAGGTCTTTTAAAACTCTAAGGTTTTTATCCTTCTTTAGATGGACTTTTTATCTGATTTGCTGAATTTATCCATATGACTTTATCTTCATTTCTTTATCAGCACATTTTCCTTGACTAATTATCAAAAGAAAGAGTTCTTATCCAGAGGTCCAGAAGTAGACCTGAGCATTTCCATGAACTCCTTGAAATTGTAAGCAAAATTTTATGTGTATGTACACAGTGGTCTTTCTGGGGAGCAGGGCCCATAACTTTCATCAGGTTCTAAAAGGGCTCCATGACCTCTATCTTGTCACTCTGTATTCATGATGTTCACTAGACCAGAGTTTCCCGATCCATATTAAAGAATGAGTTACAGGTATGTGCCTGAGCCTCTGATCGCCTCAGTTCTTGGGTGACTAAACAGAGCCAGGAATGACTGGAGCTTCCAAGCTGGTCATCTCCTGCCAAGAGCTGCTTAGTTGCTATAAAAATATTATTTTCTCTGTGCGCCACAATGGATAAAAGGTTGGGAAGCACTGTAGTAAGCTTTTCACTGTTACCCCATCCACTATCTTTGTTCTCCGCATCTCTTTCCTCATCTCCATGGCCTTAATTCTCCAGAGAGAAGCTTAGCATTGATTTGGCCACCTATAGTATAATATGCACTTTATGTACTTTGCCAGGGAAGAAAGTGGTGTGGTTGTCTCCCCTTCCTATAAAACAGTCCTCGGCACCACATTTATGGAGTTTGCCTTGTTGGCCACATGCCGCTGAGACCAGCTCATTTCCCCATTTCTGAACTATTTCTTTTGCTAATCCCATACATTTGCCCCCTTTCCTCTAGCAACTCTCCCTTGTCCATGTGTCTAGAAGAATCTCTATGCTAGTTCCCTAAATGGCTTCCAGCTTCACATAAATATTCCTCAAGTGCACTTATAGGCAAAGACTTTTCCAACCAAGAAGAACATTAAAATCTTACACAGAACCCACATATAACCATTCAAACTCAGACATAACAAACAGAGCAGGCAAATTCCCATGACTCCTGGCTAACAAGGAGC
>NW_011888864.1:6103960-6118847 GCF_000151845.1 Pteropus vampyrus | reverse complement strand
GCTGAGTTGACAGAATGGAATGCTGCACTCTTATTGGCAGCCATTATAAAAGCAGATTTACTAATTATTCATTAACTTTAAGTGTTTACCAACTTTCAAAGGGGGAGATGAATACTTTTTTGGGGAAAATACATACAGTTGAGATTTGCAGGATGATTATAAATAAATGAAACACCAAGCACACCTCTCAACCAGTCTCTTACTCAAATCATACACTATGGAGGCCATTAACTTGATTTTACTTGATTTGGATATCTGGATCCCAGTTCTCAAGTGCCTGAAAAATTCTAATACTAATGATTAAAAATATTTATTGTTTTGTCAACGGGAGCCACTTGAATTCAGTTCACGGCAATGTTTGTTTCCATTTCCTATTTATTTTAATGGCTAAAGTTTGAAATGCTTCTCTCTCCTTTCGTATTTTTTGTTTACTCGTGAATTTTAAAGTATAATGTTTTAACATCTTTTCATTTTCCTTTTGATCAATCTAATAACTAAGCTTCTTTGAGATATACTTCCATTGTTTGACCATCTCTAAGTAAATAAGAGATGCTTTCTACTTGATACTAACCTAATATGTTTTTTTTCACACAGGATTTTCAAAGCATGAGCATCAATTTGCAAATCAACCAATAGTTTTGTGAGGAAGAAGCCTTACGAAAACATGTGTAAAGCAACCGCTATAGCATGATATCCAGCATAACGAAGGTCTGCCTGGAACCCCAGCTGATGGCCTTTCGCTTTCCAATATATAGTTTCGCTTAAAACATAAATGCACAATAGGAAAACTGAGGAGAGAAATAATTCAATATATAAAATAGCACGGTGGGTTCCTGGATTCTGGCAGTTTCCAAAACCCAATTATGCGATGCCGTACCCACCCAAGTTGAGTGAGCTATGTGTTACTTTCTCTTTGAATCCTTTCCTGATGCACCCACCCCCAACTGTTCCTTAATATTGCCACTGTTCCCCATATGACCTTCATTATAGTACCTATCACTCTTAAACTGTTCTCAGCATTCGCTTCTACATTTGCATCCCTAGCCACACAGCAGACTCCTCCAGAGTGGGAGTGAGTGCCTCTCACCTGTATCCCCATCAACTGCCACGGCCCCTTTGACAAGAATGTGCTCATGAATGAGGAAAGAACAAATACCTGGGTTCTCCAGATCCTTGTTTTATTCTCTAAATTCCACTTAGCATATTTAGCCTGAAGCTACTTGCCATCTAAAACAAGGATGAATCAAGCCTTTTAGATTTTCTAGTGAAGATCTGGGTTATGAGAAATACAGGGACTAATGCCCAAAGAAGTGGGAGGAAGCTAGGAAGTAGAGACATGTGCATAGGGTACATTCAGAACAGGACAGAAAGAAGGTGAATGGGAGACAGAGACTCCAAAGAGGTCATGGGGTGAATGGGAATCAAGGTGTGGAGAAGCCACACAGGAATTCTGACACAAGTGGGGACATTTCCCCTGTTGCAGCCACGGACACAGGAACAGAAACGCTGGCCCTAAACAATCCATCCACCACCCCTGAGCTGTGTGAGGCCGTGCTTTCCATCCCAGGCTGCCTAAACAAGGTGTCCAGCTTCAGATCTTCTCCCTGCCTTTCCCATCATGCATGCCCTGGACTGCCTTCCCAGGACTCTGTGCCAGGCGACAGCCAGCCACTGCACTCACACTGACATGTTGTGCTGCTCCTCCCGGCAGCTCGGTTTCATGTTAACAGGGAACTTACCTTCCTGCTGGGGGTGGCAGGCACCATGCCAAGCTGGTAAAGAAGGCCTCTGAGACCAGACGGACATTTTGGTGCCCATAAAAATCTCACTATTAAGGTTGCCACCTGTCTCCAAATATGGCCTACCCCAGAGAAAGCTAAGAATCTAGTGAGTTGAAACCACTTGGACCTACACACTGGAATTGCTAGTTCCTTAAAGGAGGGACAGGTATTAAACATTCAGCATATGCCAGGCCTTTTGTTTAGAGACTTAATGATGCTTCTAAAATCAATCCTCCTCAATGAGTTACCGCTTCTCACCCATTAGGATGAGACTATAAACATTTTTTTAAAAACCCAGAAAATAAGCATCACTGGGGTATAGAGAAATTGGAACACTTGTGCACTACTGGTGGGAATGTAAAATGGTGCAGCCACTATGCAAAATAGTATGATGGTTTTTCCAAATATTAAACATAAAATTACCATATGATAGAGCAATTCCACTTCTGGTGACATACCTCAAATAATTAAAAGCAAGGACTCAAACTTAACACCAATGTTTCCAGCAGCAATATTCATAATAGTCAAAAGGTAGAAACAACCCAAATATCTATCATCAGATGAATGGATAAATGAAATGTGGTATATCTATACAATAGACTGTTATTTGGCCTTAAAAAAGAAGAAAATTCTGACACAAGCTACAACATGGACGAATTTAAGCTAAGTGAAATCAGCCAGTCACAAAAGGACAAATATTGTATGATTCTACTTACATGGGTTTCCTAGAGCAGTCAAATTCATAGAGTCAGAAAATAGAACAGCGGTTACCAGGGGCCAGGAGAGGAGGGAGGCGGGGTTATTATTTAGTGAGTACAGAGTTTCATTTTGGGAACATTAAAAATTACTGGAGATGGATGGTGGTTGGTGATGGTTACACAACAATGTCAATGTTCTTAATGATCTGAACTGCACTCTTAAAAATGGTTACATGGTAAACTTTATGTTATATATATTTTACTACGATATTTTCTTTGAAAAATCAACCTCATTTCTGCTATTCCTAAAACTCAGTGTTACTCATCCATGTACCCCAAGGAGTAATCGCCTGGGACCCTAACCCCACCCACACCCTAACTTGTCCCTGGTCTGCTTCCTTTGGACATTGTCCCTCTCTGGCAGCACGCAGAACTCTCGCTGAGCCTGGGTTGGTGCCTCCCGTGGCTTTTACCCACTGACCTCACAACAGCTTGGCCTTCTGCCTCTCTGTGGCCTGTGTTTGTGTTCAAATTCCAGACTCCCAAAAACCCAAGAGTAAACCTTACTCTCTTCCAAGAGAGAAAAGTGGACAAAAAGAAACATCAAAAACAATTTCCATCTTCACCTTTAGACAATACGCTAGTAATGTATTAAGTACTTAAACGTACCAAGTACTATGCTAAGCATTTTGTTAATCAGCTCATTTAAATTCACACAACAAGCTCACAAGTTAGTTCTCATTACCATTATCTCCACTTTTTAGATGAAAAAGCTGAGACTTAAGGTCCCAAGCCGAAGGTCCCAAGGCCAGAGAGGCATGGGCTCAGGATATGAAGCCAGTACTCTGAGTTACAGCCCGTGTTCAGCTACGATGCCTGATGACATTATTTTAATTCTGTTCCTCACTGATATTAAAGTTAATATTTAGGGGAAAGGAGAATGTTTGCTACAATCCGACTGGTGCTCATCTCTGAAAAAGGAGTCACAAAAGGCCAGATGGAAGCTAAAGTTCCCACTGTGTGTACAAATCATAAAAAAAAATCTCCATGTAACTGGATCATAATAGCCCACTTTAGAAAATTCAGAGGCCAGAGGTTCAAAGCAGACTATTTCCTGAGCTCCCTTGGTTAGTTAGCTTTAAATCCCAGCATCTAATTCGTGATGTTGGGAAAGCCTGTTAGGAGGGTTTCCACAAACACAAGTGCAGTCAAATTCTGGTCTTTCCCAAACACAGATCCATATGACCAAACTGCCTCTCCAGCACACCAGCAGTACCTAGGTGTTTAATTTGGAATTTGATAGCTGCCTAAATTTCAAGATCTCCCGTAGGTGCCGCACACAAAGAATCCTCGGTGGCCACTGCAAAAATTCTTAGAAAAACAATCCTCCAGGTTGTTGAAATCACAACTACCACTTTCACTCCCCGCCTCCCTGTCACTGAAGAGGCTGTTTTGACTTGAATTACAGGGGCCCATGTGGACTACCTGCGGTCCAAATGTGTATGTGACAATGGACACTCCTTTGCTGGCTGGCTGGTGTTATTTCAGACACTGCTGGACAGATGGGCTCTGTTCCGAGTGGGGAAGATCCACGCCTCAGAGAGAAAATTTTTATAGGGCTGTCTCTTCCCCATACACAAAATGTTCTCATCACTTTGCCAGAGTGGGGGCTGAATGGGGACAGATCACTTCTGAATATGGGAATGACAGTTTTTCCCCCAGCATCCTCTCTCCTGTCTCAGGGCCTGGACATAATTGCGGGGATCCTGGTTGTTTGCTGTCCGCACCGCTCCCCTGCTCCGCCCCCACCACCACCCGCCCAGCTACTGTTTCTGCCATGTGTGGGGCATGTGCTTAGAGCTCAGCAGCTGTTGGAACACAGTAAATCCATTCACATACTGACATAGCCCAGTGACTAATATGGGCTTAGCAAGGAAACAGAAGCATTTAACAAACAGAAGCAACTGAATTACTTTGGGAGGGGTGAGGAAATGACACCCCCAATGGGCTTGATCTCACCATTTGGTTTGGACTGGAGAGTTCACCATGGGAGACCACCAGGATGTCACCCAGTCAACCACCATCATTCATTCTGAGCAGAAGAGGAGCTGGGCCTGTGTTTGGGCAGCAGGAGTAAAAGGTATAAGAAGATGGCTGTTTGGAGACCATGCTGGACATGAAGAAAATAAATCAGTTGAATCCAAATGCTTGAAGTAGAGGCAGACTTGTTTGCAGTTTGGAGTGTGGGCTTTGAAACCAGACAGAACTGAGTTCAAATCCTGCCTCTGCCATTTAGTCTATGACCAAGCCCTGTAACTTCCAAGCCTCTGTTTCCTCATTTATAAAATGGGGAAAATAATGGGATTCCTACCTAATGGGGCTGTTTCAGGAATGAATGAGACTACTGCATAAAGCACTTAGCACATGTGTGTATAAAGCCTGCTATACAATAAGGACTTATGATAGGTATTAATCACAATGGTGTTTTAAATAGAAGACAATGCACTTTGTATTTGCCCACATATGCAGACTGGCAACACGAAAAACAAAATGCAGTTTGACACTTAACTGCTTCAAAACACACTTTCTCACCAAGACCCCCACTATCACCTGCTTCAGAACCTCCGCCATGAGGTGAGTTGAAGAACCATCTAGGCTTGAAGATGTCATGGCCCCATCAAACTTTGTGTTCTGAATCAGACCTCCAGAAACACTCTCCTGCCTAACATGGAACACCATCAAGAACATGTCCTCACATCATTCCTATAAACTACAGGACAGCAATAGGCATGAATCGTCAACCATGGTGTTTGGTACGTTTCATCTCGCAGAACTTATTGGACTGGATATTAACAAGGATATAAATAAAGCATATGTTACATGAATCAAGTGCACACAATTTTATTGCCTTTAATAGCGATTACCATAATCTCCACTTATGAAGTACAGTTACTGATCATGTTCCATTCCTTTTGCACATTGCGAGTCCAGCCATCAGAACCCCACCCCCAGAACCCCTCCTCAAGCCAGTAGAATAGGGGAGAATGGCTTATTCACACCTGCTATCTAACCCAGGAAGTCAGCCAGAGAGGCCATGGCTTCGGCATGCTATAACCAATGCTGATCAAATGAAAACATGAATTACCCATGACTAATAACTAGTAATAAGCTGGAGAGAATATGACAAGGAGAGAAACACGAATCCGACAATGCAAAGGGTGAAAGGAGACAACTTTAGAAGAATTTGACTTCCTTCATAGATGACTTTCTCTTGTGGCCTTCTCTTGCTGGCCACACCAGGGCAGGGCTGTGCCCAGCTGCCCACAGGTTCTCCCACCCTCTTGCAGCCCTAACTAACTGTCCTCATCCTCTCCTGGCCTTCCCTTGGGCCCGTGGACAGTACATAAATGTTGCTTTGGTCCTTCCTGTGAAGTTCATCACTAAAGAGGTTTCTCACTTTCTGTGCCATTTGCAGCCCGTATATTTTTTTTAGTGACAAAAAATATGAAAACTGATGTACTTCAGGGTCTTCTCTATGCCATAGGATCCCAGCAAATACTCAATGATTGCTCTCTTTGCTGGGCCCTTGTCTCCAACTTCTCATCCTCTACCACTGACATTCTTTATTTGTTGTGGCAGCTGTATACCCAGGGAGCATTCAAGTCTTGCACTGAACCAGGGTAACTAAGAGTATACTGGATCTAGCATCTCCAGATTTCCTTTAAGTCTTCCCCCTTCCATTAGTTCTAATCCCATTGACTATTTATTTATAGACACCGACCAACATCAAACTGTTTGAAGATACAGGACAGAAGAAATTCTGAGGGCTGCCACTTCCTTACACCTCCCTGAGAGCTGTCTCCGAGAATTTAAAGCAAGAGAATTATTGAAACACTTTTCACTGATTTATTATTAATTGCCCCCATGGGCGGGCACAGAAAGTACCAAGCAGAGGAAGAGATGCATGACTTGTGGTCACTGAAAACTTTCAAGTATCGGCCCGGGTCCTCAATTTATGTCACGAATAGGGGAACTAAAATAAGAAAACGAAAGTTCTGGAGGTTAGAGAGACGAGGTGAAGGAGAAGGGTAGAGTAGGAAAGAGGTATGTGAGCAGGAGCTTGATGAGGAATGGGAGCAGAAACTGGGAAGCCAAGGAGCTGAGAGAGGGGAGGAAGAGGAGGCTTTCTTGGGAATGAAGCCAAAGTCTACTACTAGGGTATGGGATCCAGAAAAATCTCACAGGTCAAGATGAAAAGAGCCCACCAGCAGAAAGACAAACACTGCTTCTGTCCCAAGAAACAGAGGCATAGATGGCCAAAGAAAGCAGATTCTTATCTTCTGGGCAAGGGCCCAGCAACACCAGTTCTGAAACAGGTTACCAAGAAAGAGACATCGGGGCAGCCAGAACATTGTTTCTACAGCAAGGCATCTTAGAACCCACCCTCTGTGGAAGAAAACAAGACATTTGGGGATGGGAAATCAGCACACATCTCAACACACACACGCACGTATGCACGCACGCATGCACCCACGAGAAAATAAAAATGGCACCTTGCTGCTTGACAACGCCTAAAGAAAGCAGAGATGGTGACTACCTCCACCGGTTGTGCAGGACCACTTCCCTGTTGTGGGCTGATTTCTATTTCCTGGTACAATTTATTTAGGAAAATGAGCCAGCCTTCCATTGTTGATATTCTATGAATTGGACAGAACCACACAGACAATAATGAACAATACAAAGCTGATTTTACAGATCTAAAAAACACCCTTTAGCTGTTACTCATCAATATTTTCCTTTCTGCTCACCCAGAGTCATTCTATCTTTTCTTGATTAACATGCATGAGCCCCTTCTTAAGACAAGGGACTAAATCCATGAGATATTATGTCGTTTTGATTTTCCAGGGATTTTACAGGTGGATTTGGAAGGTGTCAATCTCTCCATGGTGTACTGAGGAGGGAAATGTAATTGTTTTCTCAATGGCAGAAGATAGTTCAGATGCTTGCGTTTTCCTACAAATTCTCACACTTTGATCATGAACTGGTTATTTCCTCATACTTTACCCGATCTGTATATCAAAGTAAGTAATATGCCTTTTAGAGAACTTGTAAAACTTAGGGTATTTTCAGATCACTGGATGAACATAGGATAAATCAACAATTAGGGAATAAAAAAGATTTGGATGTTGTGTGAACTGTATGTGCCTTCAAGTAGTAGCATCAATCTTCATCTCTTCCGAATGCTAATTTTTTAAAAAAGACACAGTAATTCTGATCAGCCTCTAACACAGGAGTATTTAACCCAGTCACAATTCCAAAAGCAACTTGCTAGACTAGCAGGGCAGAATGTCCTTCTCACTAGGAAACTGAATTGTCTTCTGAAAAATTAAATGATGAAGGTGGTTGCAAGGGCTGGGAGGAGGGAGAGAAGGGAGTTACTCTCCAATAGGTACAGTCTCATATCTACAGGATAAAAACTTCTGAAGATCTGTTCCACAACAATATGAATATACTTAACACTAGTGAAATAAATGTACACTTAAAAATGATTAAGATGGTAAATGTTATGTTCTATGTTTTTTTACCACAACAAAATAAATGTAAATATTGGGGAAAAAAAATGAAGATGACTACATGAAAACAAGTGTGGAAAAAAAATGAAAACTGTTATAGTACGGTTTGGCTTTTTCTTTTCTTTTCTTTTCATAGACAGTTTTGACACCTACGAACTTCTGCCAACAAAATTCAGGAGTACTTTCACAAGAAAGGAGTTCTAAATAAAGGGTAGTGTCACTAGCAATGTCTCCATAAATAAAGATAAGTGGCTTTGCTGATAGATGGCTATTGCCTGGCTCTCCTCAAACTAGCGTCCTCCAGTACGGCATCACTGTGGTTCACAATCAGAAATATCCAGAGTAGAGGGAGGAGAGGAAAGAAAGAAACTTGCATTTACTGAGGGGCAGTACCAGTTGCTTTACATAAACATACAACAAATTAATTCAGTGCCTACTTACTATATTCTTTTTATCAATAAACAAACTGAGGCTCAGAGACTTTGCTCAAAGACACGTGACAAAGACCGAATTTGCCTGTCTCCAAAACCCGTGCTTCTTCCACATTTTGCCCCTCGATCTTTAAAACCACAAAACTGAGAGCCAACTATCTATAGCCCTAAAGTAAATCGGATTTTCTTCCTGCACCCCATTTAAGAGTATAATCGTAATATGACCAGAATTTCGCCACTCTGGGTGCTGCAAAAATGGGTCACAAATATACCAAAACCCTGGGTATGCCCTCAGCTATCAGGGAGGCCAAGGTATAGCCTGTGACATAGGAGTCCCTGAGCCAGGCCCCTTCGGACTGTGAGCAGCTTTATAATTTATAAAGCATCACTTCCTGTGAGCGCCAAATGTGACAAAATTTGGGAAGCACGCTGCCTGGGGTTCCAAAGGTGAACTGCCTGGAATAAATCCTAATTCGACCTCTCTGTGCCTCAGTTTCCTTGTCCATAAAATGGGGCTGGAAACAGAACTCACTTCTTGGGAGATTTGTGAGAATTAAGTAAGATAAAATACACAGAGCTCTCAGTATACCTTGTAGAAGTAATCACTCAACAACCATTAGCTGATCCAATGAGTACAACCAAACAGGGTGTGTGTGCCACAACCCCAGGGCACCATTCACTTTGGTTATGCTATGAATAGCGCCCCCTCCCCCGAGTTGTGCAACTATTCATCCCTGAACATTAGCTTTGCATTTTAATCTATGAGTGTCCTTCACAGTCCAGCTCTGACTTCCTTCCCCTGCCTCATTACCTGCCACTAACCCTTAACCCCCATTCCCACTGACCACTTTGTCCTGCACTCAAACACACAGTCCCATTCATGGCCCCTCTGATTACCACAGGCACTCCTTCAGCCCAGAATGTTCTCCCTACTCTCACCTGTTTCTATTCTCATTCATCCCTAAAGTCCATCCTAAAAGTCGCCTCCCTGCTGAAGCTTCCTCTGCTGATGTTCCAGCAGAGTTGCCCCACCTCCAGTGTCCCCACAGCACTTTGCAAATACTCTATTAGAAGAACCAGCATGCTGTTGTGTGGTTCACACAGTTCATCTGCATACAAGCCTCCCTTGCTGCACTTGGAGTTCCTTGTGATCAGACTCTTTCTCTTGTTAGCATGGACTTGAGCTATTCCCTCCTGCTCTTGTGTCTACCTCTACCTCACACATGCAGAAGATTAGTCTGAGTAGGGCTCAACGTTGTCAAAGAAAGTGTGGAATACCAGGCACACAGACCAACTTCAGGATACAAAAAATACCCTTGACCATGGCTGAATGAGGCTAAATTCCCCTGGCATAGTACTAAACACACCAAAAGGTACGGGGGCCTCCGAAGGACTCCTGGCCAGAATGGAGACAGCAGCCTGGCAGCAGTTATCTAAGTTGGGCTTCGTTTGATATGTGAGGGTAAAAACCAGAAAATGTGGCCCAGTTTCTCTTTTGCAATCCCTCCCTTCACTATATTTGAATCTCATGTCTCTATGATTTGTTTCGAACTAAAAATCTAAAACTTCTCGTTTCTGTTATTTTCCTGACAGTTCTTCTATGTACTGCTTTAAAAGCTCTCCGAGGACAAAAAATACACTTCCAAATAATGTTTAGGAGCTTGCCACCCCTCGCCTGTCTTCATTTCTGAATATCATGATGCTTCATATAACAAAGAAGAAAAGTACCAAAATGTGCTGCCCCTGTGCTAAATACTTAGACAGGGCTCCTCTGTCTTAGAGAGAAAATAGTAGAGACCCAGATATTCTGCAATAGTCTTGTAATTCATACCTAATGCTGACAGACAGCCAAACGTATCTGCACAAACTCTATCACACACAGTACCTGTAACCTCCATGCAAGGTAATCAAATTGTCAAAATGCCCTCTCCATACCTGCACACCCCATCAAATTGGGTAACTACAGGACTGAAATTAATAGTGTTTCCCTTTGCTCCACTGTGTGTTATGTAAACTCAGGAGCAGCTGTGTGTTATTCAAATGTAAGCTTTCATTCATTTCTCTTGTAAACCTTCATTCATTTACTTAAATAATATTTATTATTTACTATGTACCCCACATACTCATTGATTAAAGAAATTCCTGCTTAGCTTCTACCTCAGAAGTTTTCAGCTTCAACACCATCAATGTTTTGAGCTGGATACTTCTTTGTTGGGGTATGGGAGAGGGTGTTGTTTTATGCTTTGTAGGACGTTTAGAAGCATCCCTGGCCTCTGCTCATGAAATGACAGTAGTTGTGACAATCAAAAATGTCACTAGAAGACAATGAAGAGTACTGGTCACCTGGAGTTAGAGAAGAGGGATGGAAAGGCAGAGCACACAGAATTTCTAAAGCAGTGAAACTATTCTGAATGATACCATAATGGTTGATATGTGTCATTATACAATTGTCAAAATCCATAGAATGTACACACCAAGTGTGAACCCTAATGTAAACTATTGGCTTCCGGTGATAACGACGTGTCAATGCTGGTCCATAGATTATAACAAATGGGCCACTCTAGTACAGAATGTTGATGTGGGGGAGGCTGACGTAAGGGGAGGCAGTAATTTGAGAACCTTCTGTGTACTTTCCTCTCAACTGTGCTATGAACCTAAAATTTCTCTAAAGAAGTCGATTAATTTTTTTTTTAATTTTTAAGTGAAAAAAAAATGTTTTCAGAGCTTGCCAAATGTCCCTGGGAGTGGGGTGGGGGTGGGGGGCAAATTATTTTTTATCCTGTTATAGGCATTATTCTGTCACAGCAATACTTTTTTTTTCTTAATTGTGGTAAAATATATGTAACATAAAATTTGCCACTTTAACCATTTTAAGTGTATAATTCAGTGGCATTGAGTACATTTATAATGTTATTCAACTATCACTACTATCCATTTCCAGAACTTTCTCATCATCCCAAAAAGAAACTCTGTACCCATTAAACACTAACCCCCAACACTCCCTTCTCCCAGCCTCTGATAATCTCCATTCTACTTTGTCTCTATGAATTTGACTACTGTAGGTACCTTATATAAAGTGGAATTATACAGTATTTATACTTTTGGCTTATCTCATTTGGCATAATGGTTCATCTACGGTATAACAAATGTCAGAATTTCCTTCCTTTTTATGGTTCAATAATAGTCCATTGCAAGGATATACCACATAGTGCTTGCTCCTTCATCTGTTATCATCTGGGTTATTTCCATTTTTTGGCTATTGTGTCAAATGCTGTTAGGAACAGCATGGGTGTAAAAATATCTGACTGAGTCCTTGCTTTTAACTCTTGTGGGTATATATCAAGCAGTGGAATTGCTAAATATGTTTAAGTGTGAGTTTTCTGATCACTTTCTACAGAGAACTCATGACTGGCTGGGGTGGCCAGATGGCAGTGCTGTGTGGGTTCCACTTCCGGCTACAGCAGCAGACTGAGGAGTCACCTCTGTCCTCTTACATTTGCTGTCTTGAGCAAGTTGCTTAATCGCCTTACATTCAGTTTTCTGCTGTACAGAAAGAAGATGATGAAAATGACCCCTCCTTACCTGGCTTGGAAGGAAGAAATGAGGCAGAATGTCCCTGTGCAGCTACTAGCACAGCTCCACGTGGTGGATGTTCAATCATCGCTGGCCCTCCTTAGACCCTAAATGGCCACGGACATGCCCAATGGGTGCAATATTCCCCAGCACATGCAGTAGCTATGGCAGACCCTGTGCGGTGCTGCCCACGGTCTTGTCCCCTCCCCTTCTTCCTCTTTTACCAAATCATGGCTAGGTTTGCAGGGGTCACCTGCCCAGTAAAATACTCACCTCCCACATACCCAGACAGCTGGGAGTGGCCAAGTGACCCAATTCTAGACAAGGAACTGAAAGAGAAAATGTCTAGGTGAGGATTCTTTTCTTAAAGAGTTTCTGTTTTAGTTTTTGGATTTGAAAACATTTACATGGTTTGAAAGTCAAAGTATGAAATAAGATACATTGGCAGTTGTCTCACCTCTATCCCTGTCTTTCACACCTTGCTCCTTCCTCTTCCTTTAGACATAGGTGTTTTCTTTCTTTTTCTGTTTCCCTTGCAAATATAAGCAGTATATATATGTGAATGTATTTCTTTCCTTCCTTTTTTACATAAAAGGATATATGTCAATATATCTATTTTTATATCTATGTTGTTCTCTTTTTTTTTCTTCAAATTTTATATTCTTGAATCGTGGAGGTCACTCCACAGCCGTATGTGGTGCTTCTTCATTTCTTCTTTATTACATAATATTTGATCGTGTAGCTGTTTTATGGATTATCCAAATAGTCTCTTATTGATGAACATTTGGGCTGTTTCCAGTTTTTTTTTAAATCATCATCACTGCCACAGTGAATATGCATGAGTCATTTGTATTTACATCTGATACCATTTGGGATGATTCCTAGAAGTGGGATTGTTGGGATGAAGGGTAATAATATACATCATTGTGCTCTAGTTTGCCAACTTCTCTGCCATGGGAGTTGTGCCATTTTGCTTTGCAAAGCTTTTTATTTGGCCTTTGCTTTTTTTCCATCTCCCTTCTTCCTGCCTAGGACACAGAAACTGATTCTGGAAAGTACAGCAGCCTTCTTGCAACCTTGAAGATGAAATCCACACCCTAAAGATGGCAGAGCTAGAAGCCAAGAGAACTCCCCACGACTCCGTGACTCATCAGTCCTCCCCTGCCTATTACAGAAGAATACAAACCTCTAACCTAGATAGTCCTGGTTATTCAGGTTCCCATTACTTGAAGCCGCAGACAATCACAATCATTTAGATACTGAATAAATCTACTTAAAATTATGTTAATTGAAACACTTATAACTCATTAGCTAGTTGGTATCCACTACAAGCTCCACTGTCCAATATGGTAACTACTAGCCACATGTGGCCATTTAAATTCAAGTTAAATAAAAGGAAAACGTCAGTGCTTAAGTTGCACGGGGCACATTTCAAGAGTTCAACAGGCACAGAACTCTAGTGGCTACCATATTGGATGGTGCAGTATAGAATATCAATCATCATCATCACGGAAAGTTCTGTATCACCCATACACAATTCGTGGCAGTACTGGAGGGAGTAGTCACTCTATGAAAACCATTTAAGAAGCTGCCATTCTGATGAATTCCTATGTTTTCTAAAGTATTACTGGAAACATAACTGTACGTGAGATTAGGCTTATCTATCAATTGGTTAATCCAGTGTTAGCATATAAAACGTGACCTGCCTCAGCTTCTTCCATTATGGAAAAATCCAACCCCTGGGGCTTTCTGCCACCTCATCAAGGACATCTGTGCTGTGGGAGATGGCCCCAGCCAATGTTCTCTCCTAAGGTATAGCCTTATACAAAGTGCAAGTGCGTCTTTCAGGAATAGAATTTATAGCCCCCCACGAAAAAAAAAAATATGTACAGAGAAAATCAGAAAACGTGATCACCATAAATGATAATCTGTGAATTGTGAAGATGAGATGATTTCAACGATAATGCAGAAAATAGCCCAGCGATGTGAAAAGCACCAAAAGTGTTGAGCTCAGAGGAAATTTCAAGGCAGAGAGCCTATGGCGTTGACAAAGGGCCTTTCCACCTCCATTTCAGTTTTGAAGGGAAAAGCGAGGGTTGAGATGGAGAAAGCAAGGAGGACGTCTGCGAGTTTCTGAAGCTTCGGGGGTTTTCACACGGTGTGGATGCCCACACTGCGCGATGAGATAAAGTGGAATCATCTGTCAGCCTGTCTGTTCACATAGCTATGCTATTCATAGAAAATGTACCTCTTTCCCCAAATAGACACCATATGCCTCTTCTCTTACCTAATTGGGTGTGTGTATCCTAGGGACCTGTGGCATGTAAGGGGAGGAGGTAATGCCAGGTGACTCAAGTGGCCATTTGGGGCTCTTCTACAGAATATTCTTCAGGGATGTCATGAGCAATAGGGAACCATATTAAGTAATAAATTTGAAATGAAGGTTGACTCCTGCCATCTCTGGCATCATGAGAAAGAAAACAAAAGAACATAGAGCCATCTTCTGGACTCCAGAGAGTTACCACTGGTGAGCTCTATGTGGCTCCCACACTACTGCCACTTATCCAGACATTTGACATTGGCCATCAATCCTGATAGACCTCCTTAGTCTTTTTTTCATTTTCTCACCCTCCAAATGACTATTCCATACTTTCTCCTGTCTTCCCCTACACTCTCTCTTACTCTTGAACTTCAATGAGAAAATTTGATCCATCTCCTAGAAGTCCTCTTATCTTCCCATAGACAAAACTACCAGCCCACTCCTACCTCTAGTCATATTTCGTGCCTTTCTTCCTGTTATTGCAGATCAAGTGTCCTGCTCTTATCAACTG
>NW_011888864.1:6069211-6102295 GCF_000151845.1 Pteropus vampyrus | reverse complement strand
TTACTTTACTACTGGCATCTAATGTGTAGAGGCCAGGGGCTAGGTGTGGGAGGGATTACTGCTAAACATCCTACAAGGTACAGGAAAGTCTCCCCCAACAAAGAATTACCTGGCTCAAAATGTCTATAGTGCTGCTATAGACTGAATATTTGTGTGTCCCCAATTCATATTTTGAAGCCCAAATCCCCAGCTGGCTGGTATTTGAAGCTAGGAATTTGGGAAGCAATTAAGTTTAAATGAAGCCATGAAGGTGGGGCCCCCAAAATAAAATTAGCACCCGTGTAAGAAAAAGATGAGATTCTTTCTGCCATGTGAAGACGCAGTAGGAAGGCAACTAACCATCTATGAATCAGGAAGAGGCCCTCAACAGACCTCCAGCACTTGGATCTAGGACTTTCCAGCCTCCAGAACTGTGAGGAAAAAAAAAAATGTTTGCTGTTTAAGCGACCTTGTCTATGGTATTTTGTCTGAGCTAAGACAAGTGCTGAGGTTGAGAAATCTTGCAAAATGCTAAAGTAACGGGGCGCCAATCTCCTTCCTGCTTCAGGGCTTTTGAACAAGCTATTCCCTTGATCTAGAATGCCCTTCTGCTCTGTGTGGCTCACTTCTTCTAGTCATTCGTGGCCCACCCTAGCCCTTTCTGATTACCTATTCCAATTTTCCAAATATACTTATTACCTGATAGTTTTCTTATTTTATCTGTTTATCATCTATTTTTACTAGAATCTTATCTGATTTTCTCACTGGGGCTTAATAGTACTTGTTGCATAGTTGGTACTCAGTGGGTACTGGAGGGAATGAATGATTTTACACTTGATTGAGCTTGATTCCAAAAAGATGTGTGAGTTTTGAGTATGTGCATTGTATAAGTAATAGGTACTACAGGACATTCAAAGCTTATTAACACAATCACCACTCTCAAGCAGCTTATAATTACATAAGAAGGATAAAATGTGATTTTATACACCTTAGGCAAAATAGGATAATGCTTTAGGGAGATGGTACAGCATCATGTGGTGAAGGGCACTCATTGAGTTGTGAGATAACTCATGCAAGATACCTATCAGTCTTAAGACTGCTATAGGGTTGAAAGGCAGCATCATAGAAGGATCAGGAACATGGACTCTGGAGCCTATGCTAGGGAGGTTGGAATCCCAGCTCAGACACTTCTAGCTGTCTGACCTTGAACTAGCTTTTTAATCTCTCTGTGCTTTAGTTTCCTCATCTGTTACATGGAGATAATAAAAAGCATCTGCTTCATAGCCTTGGTTGTGGATTTAAATGAGTTATATTATGTAAAGCACACGGCTACAGAGGACACTATAGTTCTGGCCACTAGTATTCAAAGAAAGAAGTGATCATACAAGACTAAAGATAGGGATAGTGGAAGGGCTGACTTTTGAGATAAGGTGAATTTGAATAGAAAAAATGATGAGGGCATTCTCAGTGTAAAGATTATACTTTACATCAAAAAAGATGTACCATGGCCTGGAGTGTTGCTTAGAAATAGGGCCAGGCAAACATCCATTTTTTCCTGTTCACCCGTCTGTGTAAAAAAGGATGCTTTTTTGAAAGAGAGCTACTGATAGAATCATGGTCATCCACTGATCCTATTATAGCAGAAAACGTGAGAGATCTGGTCACCAAATCACAAAATCACTTTCTTTTGTTTTTTAATTCCTGTTCAGTATGCTTTGGTTAAAAAAAAAAGAAAAGAAAAACTTGAACTCATTTGGTTCTAAACTTACTACTGTGTGAGCTTAACCTTCTGAGTTAGTTTCCTCACCCCTGAAACAAGAATAATAAAGCCTACCCACTCTACTTTAGGGAAGTAGTACATGAATCAAATCAGTTAATACATGTGAAAGGCTTAGAGTATTAGATAGATAGAACATAAATGTAAGGTTTTACTCAGAAATATGATATGCAATGTATTTTAATGTAGATGAAAGGAATTAAAGAACTTAAAATTTTTTTCTTCTCCCTTCATGTTTCAGAGAAGAAACGAAAAGGTAGGATTGCAGCTAAGAGGGCTGGGCTCCTGGACCTGGGCAAAGCCAGCCACGCAATGTTTCTGCGGATCAGGGAAGACCAGATGTTGATTCTGTGACACACCACTTTGGTGCCGTCTGTGTCTGGCCTGTCAAAAAGGCAAAGCCAGACACAGGATCCATTCCCCAATGGAAATGCCACTAAAATAGCTTCTCCTTATTTCTTGTAAAGAAAATTTATTTTCTTTTAGTATTTAGTCTAATAAACAGGAATCTGGCAACCTCTGGCTCCATCCCGTGCTTGTGATGTTGGGAAAATTCTGCAGGACTTTCAAGCCATCAAAATCCCAAAATAGTCTCAGAAAGGCAAGCTTGCTGCCAGGAGGTACTAAGAATTTCTTTAATTTGTAAACATGTCAATTTATATATTTTTTAGCCTCCTATAGCTTTCTTTCTTTCCCTCCGGTGATATGACTAAACAGCAAGAATGATACTGTCCTAGAACAATAACAACAGGGACAGTGAAGGAACTCAGCAACTACCATGGGAAAACTCCGTCCTGCCATCAGCTGGTTCCCTGCCTTTGCTGTCCTCCCGAAGCCTGCAGAGCATACGGATGGCAGGAGCTAATCAGGTTCTTCCACCTCTTGAGGTTGGCACCCTTAAACTTTTGAGTTTTTATTCCCAGCAAGGTGCCCCCCATGGACAGGCTTACAGCAACATCAATCACTGGCTGAAAGAGAAGGCCCAAGGCGGGCTTCCAGTGATTAGGACACCACACCCAATGGAGGAAGGCGGCGGCAGGCTGAGGAAGGACCGAACGTGGGACCCCGAGTAGAAATCAGTGAAGTAGTCCAAAGCTTCTGGTATCTAATCGAGAACGAGATAAGAGACAAGGAGAGAAAGAAGGTGCCACTCTGCAAGCCCTGGGAGGTTGAGGGAAACGGAAGATGGGGCGTGCGTGTTGCTTCAGAAAACTTTCCGAAAAGAGATGAGGGTGTTGCCTTCCACCCTGGGGCAGGGGGTGGGGGGAATGGGGGGGTGGGGGGGTGGGGGAAGCAGAGTCGGGAGTGGACAAAAGAGAGAAACTGGGATGTAACTGCGAGGACTGAAAAGCCCCGCGGGGGAGGGGCGGGGGAGGAACCGCTGCCGGCAGGAGGGGTGGGCTGGCTGCATGCTTGGCTGGCCGCAGCCCAAAAAACTTTAACTCAAAGGAGTCGTTTGAGTTTAATCCTCCCCCAGGACTGGGAAAGAGGAAAAAGGAAGGGGAGAGTAAGTTAGAAATCTCGAGAGGAAGGAGCTTTTTGTTTTAAAGGACTACCTCTTGGGCCTGTCCCCAATTTTCTGGGTTTTGTTCCTGGTTTAAAAGGAGAAGTTTTATGTCACCCATGAGAGTCTGCATTTTTGTGGGATTCAAATATTCCTTAATTAGGTGTTGTCTCTTTACAGAAAGAAAAGACGCCTTTTATTTCATTTTACTTTGCCATTTTAATTTACTCCCTTTCGTGTTTAATAACTAGGTAGGGAATGTTAAACAGCTGCTGTAAAATATTACAAACCCTGCTCCCTGGGAATTGTCGAGAAGGAACTTTCTAGTGCTGTCTCCTATCTCAGAGAGAAGCACATGGGAGGGGACCCACAAATCCCAGCTCTGGGGTGGAGGGTGGAGGGAGAAGGAATGTGTGATTTCTCTCGGAACCACTGGGCCCCCATTCCCACCCTGTCAACCTACACACTAGTGTTCTCTTTAGGTTGAGTTGGTGCAGGAGTGGGGGAGGGCGGAGGGGGGTGGTGCGAGGAGGTGGTGGATGTTTGAAAGAAGAGGGAGCGTTTGGGGGAAGGTGAGAAACATACATCCATCTCCTCCAAGTGACCTGCTTGTTCCTTTTCTTCCACACCATCATCCTAACGAGGGTTGAAACTACTCATTCAGAACTAGAGAATTTTCCCCATGAAACTGTGGAAAATCAGGGTGTAAAAATCACACCAGAAAAGCAGAAGTGACTAGAAAAATGTTCGGCCTTGGTCTATGGGAGACTAGATTTCTTACTGTGTTCTAAGTTTGAGGAAAATGACAGAAAGGGAAGGACTATAGTTCTCCTACTGCTAAAAATGTGAGGGGGGCATTCTCCCAGTAGAGTTGTGGGCCGGCGCTTCAGCAAAGGGTCAGTAGTTGTCCGCAAATTGCAGAAGCTTCCCAAGAGACCTGGAACACAAATTTGCGGGGCAGCACAGGGCACCAGTTTCCGTCTACCGAGCTGTGTATGATGCTTATACGCTCATTTTGCTGGCAAAAGGGCCTGTCATAAAATGTAATACTGACTATAAAACAAATCAGCGCTTTGAAACGACTTGCTTCAGATGTTTTCATAAATCCCTAATGGCTCAGGCACTGCCTGCTATTGATAATATTAATGTGTTAATAGTTCCTCTGAAGCAGCAGCACTGGGTAGGGCTGGACACACACACACACACACACACACACACACACACACACACACACACACACACACACACACACACACAGATGGAAATACCATGGAAATGGAAAACAATGCTTTGGCTCTCCCTTGAATTCCAGCTGCACTTTGTTGACCTCAGAAAGCCAGATCCAAGTGAGATATCTGATATTTTAAATTCTTGGCTGGAGCTTCCCTTTAGTTTAAAGTGTTTTACATCAGTTCATAAAAAAGTATATAGGTACATATGTACATATAAAAGCATGTGAGCACACTCATGTTCCTAGTAGCATTATTCACAATAGCTAAAAGGTGGAAACAACTCAAATATCCATTGGCAGATGAATAGATAAACAAAATCATATATATGATTACATATCACATATAATCATATATATAAAATCATATATATGATATACATAAATTATATATTTTTGGATATACACATATACCCATGCATTGGAATATTATTCAGCCGTAAAAAAGAATGGAGTTCTGATACATACTACGACATGGATGAAATTGAGAACATTATGTTCAATGAAATAAGCCAGACACAGAAGAACATATATTGTATGATTACACTTACTTTAAAGGTCATCAGTGGCTAGAGGGAGGGGGAATAGGGAATTAGTGTTTAATAGGTACAGAATTTCAGTTTAAGAAGATGAAAAAGTTCTGGAGATGGTTGGTGATGATGGTTGTACACAACGTGAATGTACTTAATGCCACAAAACTGTATACTAAAAAATGGTTCAAATGATAAATTTGAAGTTATAAGCATTTTACAAGGATTTTTTTAAATGGGGCAGAAAAGAAAGTGAGTAATGGGCATTATCTTCCCTACAACTTCCCATGTCCTTTGCTACTTGAGTTCCTTGCACTGGGCCCACAGCTCTGTCCCCAGGGCCTCAGAGCAGCACTCCAAAGGATGCTGGCCCCAGCTCCTCCAGGACCCACGTAGGGCTTCCTTTGCCCTTAGGGAAATGAGAAGTTTTATATCTACAATTCCCCAGACATCCATCTGGCCCAGGGAAACCTTCCCATTAAAACTCCGTTTCGACCTCAAAAAGGAATTTAAGGAACCCAAAATAATACTTTTCATGATGTAATTTCTCTGCTGCCTTCCTAATCTGCATCACTCAGATTGGAGTAGTCTCAGAAAATAAATGCTCTAATCTCCTTGCCTGTGGCCCAACACTAAAGTTCTTTCAAGGCATATTTCTCTCTGGACCACCCCAGGCCTCTGATTTATGGGGTGGATAGAGAGGTTCTAGAGAGTCAAAGTTAGAAATAACAGGGGGAGTGAGTGAGGAACGGTGGCACTGGTTAGATTGCAGCATTTTTCCTGGACTTGCCTTTTCTGTCTTTTGGGGTTCTTCCTTCCTGATAAGCACTGCCTAGAATCACTACATGACTTTCCCCCTCACAGTTATAAGCAGAAGAACCTGGGAACCACCAATGCTGTTGTGTTTAAGGGCAGGAAGGGTGGTCCAAGCTAAGGCCGGTGTCTACCCAGAAGATTCTCTCAGTAACACAACAGATACTAGATCTAGGCCACAGGTTTTTCTGATGCTTGCTCTTTGGGGCCAGTTTATTTAAGAAATGGCCAGAGCAATCGAACTTTTGCTCTGTGCCCCAAAGGGAGACGAACATTGGCATAAGCCAAGTCTCCAAATCTCCCTCGTGCCTTCCCTTCAATTCCTCTTACACATCATTACCCAAACCCAAGCTGCCAAGAGCTCCTGGGTCCCCTCACACAGGCTTTGGCTCAGCTTTGCATCTACAGTATGACAGTGCCAGGCCTTCTTCTCCTTGCCAGGTCAGAAGGATGAAACCTGCAGCTGGTGATGAGAGAAGCCTATTAAAAGCCCTATGTAGAGATGACAGAATGTGAGCATGATGCCTGTTAGATTCAGGCTGACAGGCCCAATGGTATGGACCCCAGACAAACAAGAAGAGTGGGCTAGTAAGGAAGGAAAGTTCCATAGGAAGGAGATGGGGAACAGAGTACAGGGCCCCCACTACAGAGAGGAGGCCTCAGGTAAGGTGCCAGCGATGTATAGAACCCAGTAAAGTCAGAATCAGAACGGAGTCTGAGATGTGAGCCAGTTAATGGGCTAAACACTGTGAGGACTTGGAGGAGTAGAAATGCATAATCCGAATATCACTAAGAAACCTTTGCAGCTAGCAGCCAAATTTTCTAAATCAACCGCTTCGCCAAATTTCCTGCCAACTCATAAAATGCTTGCCTGACTTGCCTTCCTTTCTCCAAATGATGTTATTTTATTAAGTGGTGTTGGAGGTGATAGGGAGGGAGAAGTGAAGTCTGGGGTGAATTACAGTTAAAATTTATTTTAAATGTAATCTTTCTCAGTTTTGCTTCTTTCAAGGCTGTCCTACCTAAATTTGGTTAGGTCCAGGATATGTATGCCCTGATAATTTGCAGGTTGGATTTAAATATGCTATAACAGTGTGTGTGTGTGTGTGTGTGTGTGTGTGTGTGTGTGTACTTGTCTGATCAAATATACATTTAACGTGCATAGGTATTCATTATACCAGAGCATAAATGTGTGCAACAGACTCTAAAGAGTGTATGTATTTACAGTGTTTGGAGATATATTCAAGATATATGCTTTATACATACATCTGATATTGCTCCTTGTAATTCTTCTGGAAGCCTGATCATTTTTTTAACTACTCCAGCATGGGCTCACTTTTGTATGGGGAGGGGAGAGCAAAGTTGCAAAGAGCCTTTATGTTTTAAAAGATGCTTCTCTCTGTTCTGATTGCTGACTTGCTGGTTGATGGGCCTTCTCTGGATCCATTTCCTGTTTTTCAGGCTGACCCAAGCTCTCAGACCATGGGGGTAGACAGGCAGCAGCTGAGGATCTCAGTGGGATCTCTGCAATTCAAGGGAGCCTATTTGGAAACAGGATCTGAGCTGCCCCCTGCCTCTTTCTCATCCTTGTATCCAGCAGGCACAAGGATGTATAAGACTCCTGGGTAGAGGGCCAAATGACCTGTGGGACAACTTTGCAAAAAAGGAGACAGAAAAAGGAACACAATGAGTGTAGAATGGTGAGACCTGAGGAAAAGGGAAACAAGAAGAATGGGGGGCTGAAGAAGGTGGAGATTTAAGACCCCCTCCTGGGAGCCCAATGCATTGTCATGGGTATTGGCTCACCAGACTGGAGGCCTCAGGGGAACCCAGGTCAGAGTCCCTGGCAAACTAAACTGCCACTCACAGTAACATAACCATACTCAGTTGAATCCAGAGGTCTTTAGGCCATATCGCAACCCTCTCCTTCTCCACTCCCACACAGGACAGACGCTGTCACCATGCAGCCACCCACTGATGCACCAAGCTCTCTTTGGGCCCACTAGAGCACAAACACTCCAAATGCTGATTCAACAAGGCAACAACCAACTTCACATATTCACTGTCTGCAAATATGATTCTGAATCAAACGGGTCTGGCCACGAAAACAAAAAAACAAACAAAAAAATAAAACAAAACAAAACAAAAAAACAGTGGAGAAATTCAAGACTCTCTCCTCAAAACTCACAGATACATGGGGTCCACCTAAGAGACTAACCTCGTGGATCCGCTGAGACCACTATTTATTCTGGAAGCCTACTCGTGAGGTGTATGTTCCATGGGCCTTTTCCTAACCCCACAGTTGTGCACTCTCGCCCTTTCCTGAGAGAGTCTGAGCCGGATCATCAGTGACCCTTCGCCTCCCCCGGCGCCCCCGGACCCCCTCCATTTCCTGAGCTGGGATCGCCCGCAGAAGTTGAGCGTTTCCTGTGCTGGAGGGACTTCCCTAACTTGCAACGGAAATCGTATCCACAGCAAGGACGCAGAGGCGCATCGCCCAAGTTTCTGGCCCCGGGAGCTAAGACTCCTACGATCCGCACGGTATTTGGTCCGCGTTGCAGCGTGTGGGGAACGATGATTACACTCGAAAGGAATCACGACTCCTCGCGGAGCCATTATTTGCGTCGCTCCGCACGCGCAGGTTCTGGCCCGGCTTTCTGCAACTACCTCTCCTCGCTAACCACTCGCTCGTAATTTGTGGGCCGCCGTGGAGCTGCGCCTGGAGCTGCAGTCCCCAAATTAAAGCACTTTTGCAGCTCAGACACCCAGCGAAACAGCTCCACATTCTGCTCGCCCTCCCCTCTCTCCGCCCAGCTCCCAGGCAGCTAAAATGGATGTGATTTCACGCACACCCTGCGCGCACACATGTGTGCGCGCGCGCGCGGACACACGCATTCTCCCTCTAACGCCGCCCGCACACACGCACGAGCCTGGACGTTTGCCTTTTGTGCTTGATTTGCAGGACGTGCTTTCCTGCTCCTGGCTTCCTCTTTTCGCTCCCTTCATCTCTTCTTCCTCAGCCACTTTTCCTTCTGAGTACCCCTGGTCTGGCTCCTTTCTCTCTAGCCCCTCTGTCCCGGTGGCCGTCCCTCGCCCTCTCCACCCGGGAGGAGAGGGGGCCGCAGAGACGCGCCCTGCGCGCAGAACGGGGGCTGTATTCTGCGGCCGGCTGGGACCGCAGGGCTGGCCTCCGGCCTGCGCCCTGTTTGTTTTCCCTTCGCCCCTTGAATGCTAGATTAAGACGTAAAGATTACCCGGGCCGAATAATGCCGGGAGTCAACACTCCAGCAAACAAAAGTGCTTGCGCAACTCCACCAACCCCGCTGGGACCTGGGCCGCGGGCTGGGGTAGAGAACGCACTCCTCGCTGCTAATTACAAATAAATGATGATGTGCTCACTAAGTAATTGATTTAATGAAGTTCCTATGAAACTATTAAACCCGGGTGGAGGTCAGGCTGGAGGCGCCCCAGAGCGCCCATTGTGGGCTGTTTAACTCCACCAGGCTCCTCGGAAAGACATCGGGGCTAATAGGTGAAGTCACAGCTGCTCGCGCTGACTTCTCGGTGCGCCCGGCCGGCTGCGGGCACCCTCGCGCCCTCCTGTCGCGCCCTCGTGCCCCGCCGCCCGCGCCCCGCGCCGGCTAGCTTACCCACGCCACTCCCAGCCCCGCCGCCAGCTCCCGAGGGTCTCTCCAAAGGGATCCCGGGTCTCGTTAAGAGCGGGAAGTTAAGCACTGAACTTGTGCGCATCGCCAGCAATCCGCGGCATCCACCGCGGCCCACCCCTCCCTCTTCACCCCACCCCGCCGTTTTGTGCAGGAACTTCAGCCAGTGTGCCACGCAGGGTGCTCGCGCGCTCTTGGCAAGGTGCCTGGAGCCCGAGTGTGTGCCCAAAGCACGGGCGGGGGGGGCGGGGTGTTTAGTTGTGCGTGAGTGTGTGTGTACACAGGCGCGCGCCCGTGCGTTCCAGGCCGAAGGGCCTGTTTTGCATCCCTTACCCTGGCCTGTGGCCTATTCGTGCAAAAAAGTAAAGGCAGAGGGGTGGGGGGAGGTGCAAAAAAGATTACCCAGGCCCGAGGTTAGGCCTGGGAGCCCGGGTCTCAGGTTTTGCAGACCTGCTGCCGGGTGTAGTGGTTGAGGGGTTGGGGGGATACTGGCGCACCTCTCTCCTCCCCACCGCCCACCTCTGCCAGCTTCCAGACCTGGCCAGGCGGTTCCCCGCCCAAGAGCCACGGCTCCAGTCTCCAGTGGGGCGGAGGATGTAGGCCTCAGGCCCGAGTGTTGGGACCGACAGATCCCAGCTACGCCCCCCTCCCCCTCTCACACAAAGCCCAGCCTTGCAGGAAGGTAAGAATTGCTTCAACTGCAGGATGGCTCTTGGTAGGATATGTGACCACTCCTCACACAGGAGGTTGGAGAGAGCCCTGAGAGGACACACCCTGATAGGGAGAATCAGATGCTGCAAATGGATCTAGAGTTAAGGGTGATAAACCCCTGTACCAGGCAGCAAGGATTCAAATCACATTCACACTCATAAGAAAGAGCTTTTGACTGTGTCTCCCTCAACCTCCAAGGGCTCTTGTGATTAAAGAGAGGGCTGTCCACCTGGAATGCCACACTAGGAGACAGGTGCTCTTTTGGGAGTTCTGGATGCAAAAATCAAACTGCCAGGGAACCCTGCACCTCTCCAAGTCTTGTCTCTTCTCATCAAGGACTGATAATTAAGAGTTTCTTAAGACATGTATTTCATTTATGCCAGTTGGCAGTAAGCTTCATCTCTCTCTCTCTTTTTTTAATATTAGAAATTTCCAGTGGCTGAAGCTAACCTCAATTTGATTTTGAATCAAATGCTTAGAACTGGAATGGAGGGAATAATTTTGGTGCCCTTAAACTGAACTCAACTCTTGTCTGGGTCTCAGCTTCTGACTCCTTTGGGGAATATTGACAAAAATCTTCTCTGAGTCTTGCTTTATGTCTCAGTTTCACAATCTGTAAAATTGGATTGCAGGGTCTTGGCTGAGGCCTTTTGGGCTTTATTATTATTATTATTTATTCGTGATCTGTGAAGGGCACAGGAGGAGGAAACCAGTAAAGAGGTCTGTTTGCATCAAGCCTTTGTCTGGCTTTATAAAAGCTAGTTCCTTTGTAAAATAACGCTCCGCCCGACTACCCAATGTATTTTTGCAGGGCTGAGATTTTAATTTTTTCCACACAAGAGCAGACAAGAGAGTGGATGTCTTACTCGAGTCCCGCGTGGCCCTTGTTTGCTAAACAACACTCTCCAAAATGTGCCAAAAGCAGTGAACACCGGCTCACTCTCCTCCCTGGCCCAGGGCAGATGTTCCCATTTTGTTCCGGCCTCCCCTCCCCTCACCCCAGCCCCTCGTATTCCTTTAATGCCTGCTGATGACTGCATCCCCGCTGCCCTTAATGTAGGATGGGCCCTTCTCTTCAGCCTCCAAATGAGAAGTGACATTTGCACTCGGCTCAGGCAACGCGGGAGCAGAGCGCAGGGACACAGGCCCATTGACTGAGCGCAGCCGAGGGGCCGGCTGGCTCCGCGGCATCCGAAGCTGCCTTAATTAATACCATCTTAAATAGTCCAGCAGCCACCGAAGACAAAGTTGAAGAAAGACTTTAAGGCTGAGTGCCCCTCGACAAGCTCTTTTTCCCCGTGTCATTCAATTTTTAATGCGCCTGCTTCTAATGCTACTACTGGTGTTCCTTTCTCAGCAAGGACATTATTTTTTCACGGTGCCCATAGCCAGGGAAAGCCCTTTAGGCAAAGAAAATCAAAATGTTTGTTGTTTTGGATGACTTATAACTCTTGTTTAACACAAGCACTTTCAGGAAAGTATAACAGGCGCAGCCTCCAAAGCAAACAACACAATCCTTGTGACAGAGTCGGACACAAAAAGCACATTGTCTTGAGGACTACCCCTTTTCTCTGGTGCTAGATGGGGGCCTGTCTCCGAGTGAAGACCACGATGCCATTTCACTTTTGAACTATTGTTTTTGAGTTATGCCATGTGGTCAAAAGGAGCGAGAAGGGGGTTGTTTCCAGGCTCATAAGACAAACGAGTTGCCTTTTCATTGAAATCTCCCCGCGATCCTTGAAAACGAAGTTTAAATGTCACCTCCGCCTTTCTAATGGGCACAGGGCTGGGGGCGACCCTTCAAAGCGCCTGGGTGATAAACGACCCTTATTAAATATGGCCGGGACTTCTGGGAACGTCCCGCGCCGGGCTAGCGCGCAGAAGAGCGCCCCTCGCTGGAAGGCCCGCGAGCAACCGGATCCCCAGCTGCAACTGGGCGAGGCCCTGGAGGCCAAGGTCCCAGCCCAGGCCCAGGGGTCCGGGTGGGAGGTGGGAGCTGAGGGTGGGGAACCCGGGTGAGGGGGGCCAGTTGTAATACAACTTCTTATCTGCCGCCCCCATCATGCCAGTGTGCCCCCATCCCCAGAGACGGCGTGAAAGGTTGGTGAGTTTCCCCCTGACTTCTTTTTGTCCGTTGCCGAGTGGCGTCTGCAAGTCTGAGCTGCAAAGTTACTGATTTGCCGGCTGCATGTTAAGGCAGCCCATGTAAGTAATTTCTCCGGGCACCCCAGCAAAGGAGAACAAATCGCTGACAAAGGCGAGCGCTTTCGATTCAGCGGCGTCGTTAAGGCAACCCCAAAGTATTCCTCCTATAATAAGTTCCACTTCAAAGGGTTTCTCATTCAGCGGTGACTGCTTCGCACTTTTATTAAGTCCGGGCTTTTTCACTGGGAGGAATCATCTGTTTGGTTATTTTTCATCGTGTTTATTTTTCACCATTCACACAGTACTTGTATTAAATAAACAAAGAACAATCGCTCTGCAAATAAAAGTACTTAGGTGGGGAGAGAAGGAAGAGGAACTGGGGCTGTGGCGTTCCTGCCCCTCTCCCTCATCTTCTAACATCATCCACCCCCACCCCCACTCAGCTTTTTCTCATCTTCTCCTCATTCTTTCTCTCTCCTTTCTCTTGAGCTAGGAGATTCTATGGGGAAATCTTAACAAAAGTTGATGGAAACACACACACATATATTTATAGTGTTACATGTCACACATATAATATTGAAGCCATAATATTATATGTAAAATATATGTTTCTGAGGAGATGAAAATTGAGCTAACTTGGCATAAAAGTAAAGGTAGGTCACTGCAACTGTGTCTTAATAGAGTGTCTTGAATGGCTGTGGACCCTCTGCCAGTGGCTTCCCTGGCCCTGCCCATTGCCATAGCAATACTGAAGCTGTGTGTGGATGTACCATAAAAGCAGTAGTTCGAATTTCAAAGAACATGCCTTTGAACTTCTCCCTGCCTGATTAGGCACTCACTCACGTTGTGTGTGAATGTGTGTGCTCTGGAGTGTTCATGCATGGGCGTGTGGGAGTATATAAGTTTCTGTTCCAGGAGAAGTGTGCTGACAATCCCAGCGTGATGGTTTCACTGTGAGTCTCCTTAGCCATCCCTCCAGTCCTGGAAGGGTGGGTTTCCCATGGCTATGTGTCTATTTTGGTAGACTAGGGGTGGATGGGCAAGCAGATAGTGAAATGTGACAGGCTGAAAGTATTAATAAGTGTCAGGATTGTTTTGTTTTTCTTGTGTTCAGCTTTCCTTTCCTCTGACTTAAGGTGATCACTTGAGACCCAGACTGGCTCCCTTTCTCTCTCTCCCCAAGTTGTAGTTCCTAACCAAATAGGGATAAAAAATACGTCAGGCACGCATTTCTTGTCCCATTTCATAGAGTGATATATAAATAAATGATAGATAGATAGATAGATAGATAGATAGATAGATAGATAGATAGACAGACAGACAGAATGGGACGAACTACTGTCTCAATAAGTTTCCAGAAAATGCAAGATATAAATGACAAGACTGCAAACTATACAAATATGGTGTCTGCCATAATTGGGCCTAGCTTTCAAGGAGTTTGGGCCTCCTCTTTTCCTGTTCCCAATGCTACCCCTCTTGTGTGGCCATCTCCAACCCCTTAAAAAAATGTAATTCCCACCCTCAGGCTCTCTCAGTGCTTTATATTTTAGGAGCATTAGCTTTACCAAAGAACATCCTGAATGAGGAAGAAAATATACACAAACTACTAATAATTGTTGTTTAAAGATTCTCCTAGCCTGGAAAACAAAGGTAGATGATTTAAACAGTGTTTTCGAAAGCCACGAGGGCCACGTTTTGCCTAGGAAAGATGAAGTCTTTGATGATAGCCAACTTAGTGTCAATAAGTGGCTTTCTTTGAGACATATTCAGATGGGAACGTCTTGCTTGCCAATTGCCATAGAAATCTTAACACACCATGAAGATTGTCCAAGCGCCAAGCCTTCCGTTCTGGACTAAATTACTTTGAAGTGGCGCAGGACGAGCAGTGGTCAATTTTAACTCTATAGACTGGACAGAGAACGCTGGGAGTGGGAGATTGTGCGTTTTAAAGCAGAAAATAAGAAGGGGAAACTTGTTTTATACACTCTATACAAGGTTCTGCTCATTGTCAGATATCTTTTATCTTTTATATTTCCCATGAATGATTCATGTCTTGGTGGCTTTGTGTCACCCTTCTTTTCACAAGAAACTTCATTAGAGAGCTATAAGTTTTCCCATTGATTGGGGCCCTCATTGATGAGTGTTTTTCTCCTTCGTGTGCTGGTTATTGTTATCGGGCTTAAAACAACTCTTTGCAACCTGTTTCACCTTTACTACATTTAACAAACCTGACTTTTAAAAACCACTATAACCTTTTAGAGAACTCCTTATTGACATTACTACCAATTGTTTTTAACTATTTGCCTTTTATTAGTTTTGTATCAGTTAACATAAAAACAGGCAAATATTTAGCCTTATGTAGACAGGCAATTATATTAAGCCACTTGGATATCTTGTTGCTATGAAAGAAGCTAATTTCTCCTTAAACCTGCCCCAAAATGCTAACTTACTTATATCCACTCAACTTCCAAATAAACCACAATAAAATTGGACCCCCACCCCATCACCTGATGTAAGAGGTATTTGATGCCCACCACTCAACTTCAGATGTTTAACTCAATACTCATCTCAGCTCCTGATTTTGCTTTTGTCTGGAAGCCTCTAAATGTCCCTCCATCTTTTTCCACATTCCTTTTTACTCTTTTTAGAGGCTAGGCACCAAAAGAAATGCTACAATTCATTTTTCACTTATTAGGATCACTAAGGATATTAATTTTAACAAATGAATATGGTAGCTCCTAAGATTTATGCTAGTGTTACGTGCAATCTGCAGGGCTTAATCTTCATAAACATATTTTATTTTCCGCATCAGATTATAAATTATACCAAACTGTAAACATATTCTATCGCTTGGGGAGAGGCTAAGAAATGAAGAGGGCAAGGGAAGAGAACCTAATGTTCACTATGTCGGCAACTTATTGTTTCAAAAAGAATGGCAGAGATATGCCATTATGTAAAACATATGCAATACATAGGAAGAATACCTTTATTAAATTTTTTACTCCATAATCATTCTTGCTTTCTATTGAAGGTACACATTTTAAGTTTTTTATTTTAGGTGTATCAGGAACCAATAAATCTGTGGCAGGGTTAACCTATGCATGGCAAAATACATAAAATACATATTCCTTTGTTTCATAATAAATAAACCTGTAGAATAATAAAGAATAGTGCAAACTACCATTGAAAAAGTTGTATAAATAAAACAACTCATTACAAATCAGGAATATTTTTGTTCTAATAAGTTTACGACACATAAATTATCCCCCCAAAGTTCATACCTTATCTATTTGAAAGAGCTTCGAAAGTGAATATGAAGATCAAATAAACTTTTAAATGTAGAATTATTTTATATTCAAGTTTTATCGTCTTTTTCTTTATAAAGGAGGGTCTGCATGTTTCATATTCACCATAATAATTTGAAGACAACATTGAAAGGCTCTCAAAGTGACAGCACCATGCACTGTACTAGTAATATAATATATCTATAAACTATATATAATTTCATCAACACAATGCAAAAAAGACATGCAGGAAGAGTCCTGGTTTTCACATTACGTTGTTCAAGTAAGCTTAAAAATATATTTTTCCATTTTCTCTTTTTTTTAAATAAACCATGGATCATAAACAACAATCTTTCACCAAAATGTATAATATAATTCTTTGGTGTGCTTTGAACTCTTCCAGGAAAAAAAAAAAAGGATGATGTCTGAAAATAAATTAATTCAACTGTACAAATAATAGTGTTCACATACAAGTTATTAACAATGACAAGACTACATCAAACAACTCACAGCACAGAAAACAAATTTCTACAAACCCCGGGGAGGGGGTGTTTTCAGGGTCTCTGAGGATAAATTAGTGCTCTTTAGTATATTTGTATGATGTTTATGATGGACTACATTTTGCACACTAGATGTGTTGTACCAACCAAAAATAAATTGACTAAGAGTTATTGTCCTAGGTCCTTGACCTTTTTCATCCTGGCTTGACAGCCCTGGCAAAGGTCACACATTCATCAATGTTTGGTGGTAACTATAAACCTTGTAAAAATTTTAATATGTATAGCAACTCCCTCCCCTCCTTTAATGTAAATCATACACTTCACACACTGTCATTTTCAAATGAGATAGAGTTCAGTGTGCTCAGTGCTCAGGTGGAAGAAAATGCATTAAAATGCACTTTCAAGCATCGAAAAATAAAGGCTTTTTAAAATGTTGATACAAGAGTATAAAAGAGGGATTGGCCCATTTTAAAAACAAGTTTTCCAAAAAAAAAAAAAAAAAATAGGCATATTGCCAACATCACACTCCTTAGACTTGCCTGTTAATTTTGGCATCCCAAAGAACTTATGATCTAAAACAATCTCTTTACTACACAGGAAGTTTGGACACAGTAAGGAGGCAGCATCTTATATTTCAGATTTAAAAAAGAGGAAAAAGAAAGCACTTGAATTTCTTCTATTTTATAAAATATCATTTTCACAGTTGTCTATTGCAGCAGCTTTTTCTTCTATCCACTTGTGTTCGAGCAATCACAGTAGCATACTATATGGAGATCTATTAAGGTTGCTGCATCTTTTTTTTAATCATGTAAGCAAGGTACTGAAGAAATAATCCTGTATAAAAATACGGTGTTTGGGTGAGATCAGTTAATAAAAGAGTAGAAATGAAAAATTACAACTATTAGAACTTAAAAGGTTTTTACAAATATTTTTGGACACAGGTACAGTCCAAGATCTGTTGGCAATGCAGCAAGTGTGTGGTTTACAATCAAGAGGGCTTTTTGCAGAATTGAGGCCCAAAGAGGAGGCGAAGAGGCTCCAAAGAAGCCTGAGTTATGGTGTCAAAGGCATTTGCGAGGCACTCTAGGAAATGCAGAGGGCCTTGTTGCTGTGTTGAGTTGACTTAATGCTTTTTCTCTCCCCTTTAAGAAAGAAAAAAAGAAATAAATATATATATGTATATGTGTATGTGCGTGCGTGCGTGCGTGCATTGGCAGTGTGTATCTTGATTAATTAATCTCTCCATTCACTTTTCTTAGTACAATTTGCTCCCAGCTCTGTCCCCCTGCAACATATAAGTCCAGCTTGGTTGCTTTTTTCGTTTCGTTTTTTTTGTTGTTGTTTTTTTTTAAAGCTCCAAATATCTTAATTAAATTAATTAAATGTACAAACACCATAGGGTTTCATACTGAATAAATAGGGCTAATTAGACCCGGTGGCAAGTCTGAGTCATGGATTTGTTTCAGGCTCGGCATTGTCTCAGGTTAGGATATGGTCCAAGGATTTCCACTTATTATTTTACTTATTATTATTACTAATGAATTCTAATGTATCGTCCGCACAACTTCAGAGTTCCCATATATCTCTTCATCTTCAGACTCGGAAGTGGTTCCATTGCTGGAAGGTGTGTGGAGGTGGCTGGGGGCTCCACTGGCCTGGCAAACGTACCACTCATTGAGGTTGGTCACCTGAGGGGACAGAGTGCTAGAGCGACTCCTAGTTGGGTCCAGCACAGGGGACAAGGGGGCACCCACTGGAGTCCCCACTGATGAGTAACCAAGGGCTCCTGGAGAAGGTGGTGGGGACTTGCAGTGAATCTTCATGTGCTTCCTCAGGGAGCTCGGGTGAGTGTAGGATTTGTCACAGCCTCGAATCTTGCAGTAGTAGGGCTTGTCACTGGTGTGGACATGAGAATGTTTCTTTCTATCACTGCTGTTGGCAAACTTCCTGTCACAGCCATCAAATTCACATTTGAAAGGCTTTTCCCCTGCAACAAAACATAGGAAAGGTTAACAATTGCTTTTCAGAGACCTTTCACTTGAAAGAGAAATCTTGGAGCAAAAATGACGATGCATTTTCCCATTCTCTAGAAAACCAACTCCCAGACTAATTCCTATGTTCCAGGATGCAACAGAGAAGGAACACTTCAGGGATGGGTCTGGTGACTCCTGGCCTGGAGGCTCTCCTTGGACGTGAGCTTGTGAAAGGCTAGATGTCAGTCCCCACAGTACCATAGGGGTCAGGGGAAGAATGGCTAGACCGTGGTCCAGGATGTAACACTGAAAAACAACTAGGACCCGACTACCCGTGTCCTCACTCCCCTCAGGCTCTGTACATGAAAAAATACAGGCAGCTCCCCCTGTCAATGTAAATGCTGATAGAATGACACTTCCAATGCCACAGCTTAGGGCAAGAATATAAGAAAATGAGAAGAAAAATGAACACATACACTAAATTAAAAAGTAAACAGGGCGGTGCAGTAAAATTATAATGGCATTTTGTTTCATAGTGTTCCCCAAGATTTCACTTATGGAAAGGGGAAGAAAATAAAACAAAATCCTGTTCTCTTCAGAAATAAAAGCACCCATGAAACACACAATCCAACCACTAGATGTTTTACAAGCCTAGCTGGGCAGGGAATAGGCCATTGGCCTCTTCTTTCTACCAGCTTTCCTCACAACTTGCAGGGCAGTTAAGAGCCTTGTGGGACAGGGCCTTAACAAACATTAATAAACAACACAAGCCTCAGCCAGAACCTGGCATTTACCTGATGCCATAAGTAAACTTATTCTAACAGTCTTCTACATTGCTTAATAGTCAAAAAAAAGATTTACTTACTATTTACCAGAGTCTTTTGGATCATCATCCCTTTAAGCTACTCTAACCACCCCAGGAACACAGTAACTTTAAACACAAGGCCCCTACTCTTGGAAGTGGAAACACTCAGTAAGATTAGAAATTCAGCCACACTACACTTCGGTATTAAAAAGCAAAAAAGAAAGACAGTAAGTAACAGTATGAATTTTCCCCCTCACCTTAGTTATCTATGAACTTGATGTCCATAACTGAATAAGGCATCTCATACATATTACATATGAACATATACTACTGTATTAACATTTTCCTCATATTTAAATAATTTAAAAAATAAACATGGATTTCTTCACATTTCAGTAGCTACTCTGATGACACACAAAGTATGGCCTTTCCTTGGTTTTGGATAATTTATTAAAAAAAAACAATAACAACTAAGTTTAGTGTGTGTAATTTAAGGTGGTGAATTTTTAAATTATCTTCATACAAATATTTCAATATAGTTTTGTTATTAATTTCACCAATGATAACTGGTTCAATGCCAGAGTACGTTAACGCAGCTGAAAGCATTTCGATGCCTGGAATATAAATGACCCTACTTGAAATATTATTTAAAATTAAATTAGATATTTATTCAAATACACATCCTACATTGATCTATAAAGAGGAAGAACACAGCATAACACAATAATTATCACGATTTAAAAAAATTCTCTGTAAATGAGCTGCAACAAAAAGTTAACTGATCTTTCATCAAAACATTATTTGTCCCGATATCTGTATTCTACTTTAAATTAGAGATAATAATAATTTAATACAGCATTCTTTAAAAAAAATTATAATCAGCTTTTCTTCAGTATGGAGATTTAGGTAATTTTATTCACCCTATGCAAATGTGCAATGTTGTTTTTTTTTGGAATTCTCATGTTTCCATACAAGCTATTTATCCCGTACTGTGAAGAATAAACGGCTTGAACATTGCTGGCTCCACCACTGCATATGATAAAGAGAAGCAACACTGACTTAGTAAAGAAGAGATGAGGAGTGGAAAAAAAGGTAGAAAATTAGGAATAAAATAAGTAAGAAAAAAAGGGTGACAGAATTACCTATTTTATTCAGGGGGACTTAGAGGACAGTGAGCAAATTCTTCCTAACTAGAAAGGGTGAGACCCCATGTTTACATTTCAGATTCTAACATAGGGGTCAAGTCAGAATTTACTTACAGAGTTTTAGAGAGTAATGGGAACTACGTGTGGGTAACTCAGATCCTACCAGTTCCCTCTCCAGAGAGAACTTCAGTCCCGCCCTGAGAGGAAGGTTATAAACGGAATTGGGGGCACACATGGGTCAGGAAATGGGCCTTCGGGAGTGGCCAGGGAATTATTCCCTTTGATCAATCTGTTCCGGGATCCCAGATAACCCCCAAAAGAGAAAGCGGCCTCATACAAAGGTGAACCCGGTGGCAGTTTTTGGAGACAATGTTCAATGGCTAATCGGCCCAGGGACCGCTAAAAACACCTGACGCGGGTTTGAGTTATAAACGAGAGAGGAGCTCGCAGCCCTCCCAAAGAGACCCGGCGAGGCCCATGCAGTCACAGGAGCCCGGCGTTAATGTAACCATGCGCACGACGTGGAACCAGAGAACAAAACGGCCCGGGTCTCCGCATGCCACCTCACGGCCAAGCACGCGCGCACGCCCCCTCCTGGGGGGCCGCGGTCTAGGGCTACGGGAGGCTCTCTGTCCCACAGAGGTCGGAGTGCTAGGACGAGGGTCAGTTTCCGCGCCATCAATTTCCAGTTCCTAGCTTTACCCGGCAAAAAGGGCCCTCGGCTCTGGGCAGCTTCCCGTCCGGCAAATGGAAGGTCCGCTCCCCCTCTGAGGCCTAGAAAGGAGGGAAGGGCCAGGCCGCAGGCTCTGCTTTTAGGTCTTCAGCTCCCGCGCCCTGCGCTCCCCCAGGCCCTCGCCTGGTCGGGAAGTACTGGGCACAGGGGGAAGCAACTGGTTTAGCTGGCCAGGGTTTTTATGAGAGTCTTGTGGGAAGTTTCCTCGGAAAAACATTTAAGCGGACGGATCCGATTAGAAAAGAACCAGACAGGCAAACGAAGCTCCCGGGGAAACGTGCTCCCGGCCCATTACTCGCTGGTCCACACGAGGCCAGTCTGGTGTCAGCCGACAGGAGCGTGGCCCGGAGCTCCAGCCTTGGGTTACTGGCTCCTCCTGCAGATCCCCCTAATGCCCTCGGCCCCCGCCGCTGGCCAGGCGTTGGGACGCACGCCCTGCGGCTGCCTCCTCGCCGCCGCAGCACCGATAAATCAGCCAAGTAATTACTGAAAGTAAACTACAGTTACCTAAGTGTCCTCTGAGGGGTAATATTGTCTTTCCTTATAAATCTCGACTGCGCTCGCGTTCATCAGCGCTTCCGCCCAATACGCCTGTCCGTTCAAAGGGAACACACGACCCACAGGCGCCATCCCACCACCCCACGTCGCAGCCGCCCTCGCCCGGGGCCACGGCACTCCCAAGGCAGGGCTTGGGATGGCTCCCCACGGCGCTGGGGACTTCCCCTAAATTCTACGGCGGGGGGAGACCCCCAAAGACCGCGCGCGGGAGGCTCTGCAGCTCACCCTGTTCTCCAACTAGAACCTTCTTTAAAAGGACAGAAACCGACTTCTCCAGCACCCTCTAGGGCATGTGATAAATATGTGTGATGGCGCTGTGTGACGGCGCGTGTGAGTATGGATGTGTATTAAGGTGTGTAGACGAGGTAGTGTGAGTGAGGGTGTATGTGTAAAGCGAGTGTGTCAGAGCATATGGGTGTCCTAGCTGGGAGGAAGGGGGTGGGGTGTTTGAGGGAATATGGGTGTGTGAAGTTTGCGTAGCGTGTGCACGTGAAAGTGTATGTAACAATGAGCGAGAGTGTGTGAGTAGGGGGGAGGTCGCCAGGGGCCCCTTTCCTTTAGTATTTGCACCCTACCCAGGAGAGAAGGGGCCCCTGCTCCTCCTGGAAGGGCCACGCCGAGCTGGGCCTGGCGGCCCCAATACCGCAGCAAATCCCAGGCGCCCCTTGCACGTCCGCTTTTCCAAGCTTGGCGACCGCGCACGGGCTTGCCACGGGTGAGAAGGAAAGAGCCCCCAGGGCGGCTTCGGCTCCAGCACCCCTTTTTCCCATCGCCCACCCCAAGTTCCCGGGGCCGGACAGATAGGGGCTGCCGACCGTCCTGGGCTCCTTCCTGCTCCGGCTGCTGCTGCTTCTGCTCCGGGGCGGCGGCGGCTGCGGCTGGAGCGCGTTGCCGGTCCCGGCGGAGGGGCTGCGGGAGCGCTGGAGACTCCACCGTGTGGGAACCCAGCGCAGGGCCTGTGTGTGCTATCGAATTACTTATTCATAGAAAAAAAGGGGGGAGAGAAAAAAAAGAAGTCACATGTCCGGGTTATACGTATGCGAAGAGAAGCAGCAGAAGGAGGGAAAAATTAAGGCGAGCAGGAGGAAGAGGAGGAGGAAGAGAAGCAGCTGCGGAAGCGGCGGCGGCGCGGGCGGCGGCGGCGGCGGGGCTGGGGACAGACACCCACCTGTATGAGTGCGCTTGTGGATTTTGAGGTTCTCGGAGCGCGCGAAGACCTTGCCGCAGCCCGGGAAGGGGCAGGGAAAGGGCTTCTCGCCCGTGTGCACCCGGATGTGGTTGATAAGCTTGTATTTGGCCTTGAAGGGCTTGCCCTCGCGTGGACAGTCCTCCCAGAAGCAGATGTGGCTGCTTTGCTCGGGGCCGCCCACGTGCTCTACCGTGACGTGGTTCACCAGCTCGTGCATGGTACCGAAAGTTTTGGAGCAGGGCTTGGCGCCGCCGGCCGGGGGCGGTGGTGGTGGTGGCGGAGGCGGCGGTGGCGGCCCGGCCAGCTCCTCATGGTCGATCCACTTGCAGATGAGCTCCTGCTTGATTGGCTGCCGCATGTACCGCAGGAAGGCCCCGGCCGCCCCTGGGAGGTGGGGGTGGTGCTGGTGCGGGTGCTGCGCGGGCGCCGGCGGCGGCGGAGGCGCCGGGGGCGGTGCGTGGTGCTGCAGGTGGGGTCCCGGCCCGGCCGCCGCGGCGGCAGCCGCCGCCGCTGCCAGGTTCAGGTTTAAGTTCACTGCTCCGTAGCCATGCAGGGCGGCAGCTGCAGCGGCCGCCACCGCCCCGTAGTGAGCATCCCCGGAGCGCGGCGCAAAGGGCGGCTCCGCGCGGCCGTACAGCTCAGCCGCCGCGGCTGCCGCCGCGGCTGCCGCCAACCCTAGGCGCATCTGGCCGTTGAGCGGGTGCGGATGGCCGCCGGGGGCTCCCGGCGTGTCGTGCAGCGCGGGGAAGAGCGCCGGGCCCCCGCCGCCGCTGCCGTCCGGGCCGGCGTAGGTGCCGCTGGCCGAGATGAACATGCCAGCCGAGTGGGGAGGCGGGGCCGGGTGCTGAGGGGAGCCGGTGCTGGACCGCTGCTCCCCTCCGAGCGGGGTCCCGTGCATGGCCGCCGCGGGGGCCGTGGCGGAAAGGTCCCTCCGGAGGACGAAGTCCCTGCTGTGGCCTTTGCCGCTGCTGCCGCCGCCGCCACTGTTGGTGGTGGTGTAGCCCGAGAGGGCAGGAGGAGGAGGGGGAGGGGAAGGGGGTGAAGGGGAGGGAGGAAGAGGAGGGGCTGGGGGCGGGGGCGCGGAGGGCAGCGCGCTGCTGCTGCCCCCGCCGCCAGGATAGGTACCGGCTCCGGGGTGCGCGACCGAGGCTGCAACGCGGGCGGCTGCCGGCGGAGCCTCAAGCTTTGCCGGGAGCCCTTGGGAGGGAGGGTTGAGGCCGAGCGCGCTCGCCTGGGCCATGTGCTCGGGTCCGAGCGGAGTGATGGCCACGCCAGGGTCAGCGCCCAGGTCCGGAGGGCGGAGGTGCGCAGCTGTGGCGCGGTGTTGGGAGTGGGCGGGCGGGCTCGCCAGCGCCTGGAAGCCTGTCATATTCTGAAGAGGCCTGGCCTGAGCCGTTGCCAAATCTGCTAATCTCAGCGCTGGCGGGTTCCTCTTGCTCAAAGGGGGCTCCATCAGAGCTACACAATCAGACCCATAAGACCCTCACTGGGGGGACTTTTTTTTCCTCTGCCCGCCTCCAAAAACATGTATATATTAGGTACTCTTTAACTTCTTTGTCCCGGCCTCCTAACTCTGCTTATTCCTGTTCTCACTCTGTCCTCCAGCGATTGGCAGAGCGAACACCACATTTGAGCTGCACAGTGGGACCGAGATTTTTGGAAATGGCACGGGTAGGATTGGAGAGAGCTGCGTGATTGGCAGCAGCCGTGGCTGCCCGATTGGCTCCCTTTCAGGCCCTTGGCCCAGCAGGGATCCGCCCCGGTGTTCACCACCGCCTTCGCTTTCGCTTCGCGCCCCCTCCTCCCCTGGAACCCCGCGTCCCCGCCTCCCCGGGGATGCCCAAGTTGCACTTGCAGAAAGTTTGCACCCGGCGTGCGCGCGCAGCGCTCAGTGTTTCCCTGATGCTCCTTGCAGAGAGCGTGCGCCGGCACGCGGCCGAAGGGCGCGGGATAGCTAAGGGCTGGTGAACCTCCTGGGAAGTAAAAGGCGGGGGGAGGAGCCCCAACTTCAAAAACCACCTCTTCACCGCACGCAGAGTCCCTTCCAACATCCAAACTTTTTCTACTTCCTCCATTGGAAGAGCCCTGGGCTGTCCTCTGAAAGAGAAGGGTGAACAGATGTTCGCCCATCATCGTACTGGTAGAGATGACGCTAGAAACTTCTTATTTAAGAAAGACACCCAATCTGCCAAATGCTCACGTAGGGTTCACAGACAGAAGACGGAATGAGGATGGATATTAAAGTACTATTGGCTAAAAAAACAATTTGAGCGATTTGACTCTGCAAAACAAGTAAAGTCAAAATAAATCTTTCCCAAAAGGAACCGTTTTACCTCGACTTTTTAGCTCATGGAGTCCTTTTCAACATGCTCAAAGGAGTTGGCTCAAAGTGTAATCTCACTGCTCATCGGTTCTAGATCTGCCACTTCCAATTAGATCTACGGAGCGAGTGGGGTGGGAGCATTGGTCTGCGATTCTAACTTTTGCCTCTGGTAGATACAGTGGCAGGGCAGGCCAAACAGCATCTCTCCGGAGGAAAGCGGCTAACTATCCTTTAAGCAGAATTTCTCCTCCCGATCCAAAACGCACTCCACATGTATGCCTCAGTTTCTTCAAAAGGATGACAAATTAGAACAGATATAAGAAAATAATTATTTTAATATCAAGCAATGTCTTCGCTATTTATGAATAGAATAATTTTGTTATCATTTTCTAATAAACTGATCTAGCAGGAGAGATGTCTTACTTTAAAACCATAAAAACTGGCTTTTAAAAACAGCAGACCCCATATCTTTCCAGTGATTTGTATTCAGATAAGTTTATAAAGAGAAATAGGTTCCTGCATCACTTTTCAGGAGGGTAGAGAAATGGGGCATCCACCAAACTTTGCAGTTCTTACTGTCTGAAAGTGTCATATCAGCTTTTAAAAATAAAGTGTCTTAAAATTTTGTGATGTTTCAAGATGCCCAAATTTAAAGTTGGGGGTTTTAATTTCTATTTTGCTGACCTGCGAATAATTATTTGTTAAAAAGTGATAATGACTAAAATGTGATTTTTTTTTTCTTTTGGGATACCATAAAATATGTTAATTCCTTTTCGGACCAAGTAAAAATAAACTGCATAAAGCCATCATCTGGGAGATGGTCCTGGAAAGAGGTAAGAAATGTTTTCAAAAGGGCTGATTTGATAGCCCCATTTACATTGAAGTGAATAATGTTTAACAGGGAACTTCCCTGTGAACCTGGAGAAAGACATTTCTCTTATAAAACTGACAACCAAACCAAGAAAATACTACAATCAAATGGGGCTTTAAGTTTCAATGAAATTCAAATACTGGGAAATAAGAAAGGCATGAGTGCAAACACAACGAAAAAATTTTAACAAACAAGTGACAAAATTCACATCTGTATTTGAAGAGCTCAAGTCCTTTCACAATTTTCTTTTCAAAGACTTAAAACATCTCAAGTCAACCAGGCAAAGGTGGACCGAGAACTGAGCCATCTCTATGAATGGTTTATGGAGAAAGCAGCATATTTGGAATTGTCACCACCATCTTCATTTCCTCTCAGAACATCTCAAATGAGTTCCCTTTATTTGAATTCCTTGGCAATGAGTGGCAATACTTCCTTAACGGCAGCTTTGCATTCAATGCTGCAGGTTATAAGTAAAAACAAGACACAAAGAATGAAGAAAGAAGAACATAAACACAATCTAGCCTCTAATATGGACCGTTGAGCATTTTTATTGTGCAATAAAATGGGTACCTCCACTCCTTTTAAAATAGCTTTTCTTCAAAATTATAACTGCTTTGTTTTATTGAATTGCTGAAATTTAGTGGTTTAATGAGTGAAGGCATGAAGGAAAGGCTGTAAAAATGTGAATAATGGTGCAGCAGAGCCGTGCGGAATCTGGAACCCGCCTCCTTGTACAACTCTTGTTAAACACAGCATGATATGTATCTGTCATCGATTTAATATGTCTTAATTCAAATATAGCTCCCTGATCAATTTCTTTTTATGGAAGCCTTGAAAAAAGGAAAAACTTTCTTAGGAAATAATAGAGATTTGGGTGGCAACTGGGAAGAGGGATATTTACAAAGTGCGTTTAATAAAATTTGCAAATTTATGACCAAACCCAGACCCTAAAAAGATAATTGACTCAGGTAAATCGACTTGAGATGCTAATTCTTAAAAGAAAGAACTGGGAGCAAAATTCAATCAACACCAATAAGGCGCCAATAAACCGCCTGCCAATTAAACTTGAGAATAGGCCTAGCTAGACGGTCATCAGGAAGGCTCGCAGTGGATTTCCGGGATTGCCTTTCTTTTTAAAAGAGCTTTTTATTTTGTAGACGCGGTTTTTGTTATTGTGATGACCCGCCTGACCCCAGGTGCACTGTTTCTTTTTCAAGCCATTTGGGAGCCAAATCAAAACCCGTTAACATGCGGAGTTTCTAAGGACCCAGTAACTGTGTCACACTTCCTAAGTAAACACCAACAATTTCCAGGGCACTGAAGAAAATAATACTAGTTAAAAAAACAAAACAAACAAAAAACAAAACAGGGACTATAGAAGTCGTTATGCCAGTTTTCCTTCTCTGGATTTAGCCCTATATTACCGCGATGGTGCAGGTCGTCAGAGCCGATCCTGAAAACTCATGCCCTTGTCTGCGCTTTTGCAACGGAGGTGCTCGTGTAGGGGCAGCAACGTGGCAATGCATGGAAATGCCCTTTCTAGGGTCAACAGGTGCTCTTGGGGGAGCATCAATTTCCAGACTTCACCGTTGCACCCCAAATCCCAACCTCCTCCCAGTGCCAAACAAAGGCGTGAGGAAGCTGGGAGGTACAGTAAACGCCGAGCTGGCCCGAACTCGGCTGCCACACCGCTCTCAGCTGCGTTGAGGCGACAGGACCGTTCTCTGGAGATGCCCAGGCTGGCTCTAACGGCTTCCCGCTGCGTGGAGGGGGTCTGCGGCTTCCCGGTGCCCTCCGTTTGTCACTGAACAGAGCCAAGTTTCCTTGTGATGGGTGTGGGCAATTAATAAACTCTAAAGGAAGTGAATTGGACATTTCCTGGCTTTTGAGCCTTTGTTTGATTGTTTCTGCAGGCGGGGGGAGGGGGTAAGCCGGGGACAGTGAGGTAGACAAGAAAGGAGCTGGGGGACCCACCCAGCTGCCTTTTATTGCCCTTGCAACTGTTTTACAGCTCACCGGTCCTGGGTGGTTTTCGCGAGGGCGGCCTCCTTGCAGAAGGTGTGGGTGCTCAGCGTATTTAGAGCGCCTAGTGCCATTTGGGCCACGTCAGAGGCGGGTTCAAGGGCGAACACGGTGCCCCGAGTTACCCAAGAGATCCAAAGACTTGAAGCTTAGCCGAAGGGTGCCAGTGTGTGCTGAACTAAGAGGGGGAGGGTTGTTAGCAGACACTGAAAAAAGGGGGATACACTCGAGAACTCTCTAAAGCAGAGGTGAGGTGAGCAAAGGGTCCCGCAAAGCTGCATTTTATTTGAGTTTTGTCTCAGCCAGAAGTGATGAGGACTTTGGGTTCTAGGGCTTCCCAAATCAGACTCGCCAGGAGTCTAGGCAGTAAGGTTCCAAGCTGCCTGCCCCGCCTGCACTCTCCAGGGACAAGATCTCCGCTCTCACCACTAGCGTTCTAAGCCCGTGGGAGCCTCCACTCGGCCCAGGGGCCCTGAGTGCTCTGAAGCGCCGCAGCCCTCTGAGCGCCTCTATGAGTATTGCCTCTCTTCCTTTTCTCTGAGTTCGAGCTGAATCTTCAGGCTTCACTGATACGTGTGGGGCTAAGAGTAACCAAAAATGTGCTTTTACTAAAATTTACGATCCCTGTGCCATGTACATGGACTTAATGAGGTTGTTTGTTTGTTTGTTTGTTTGTTTAAGCAGAAGATTGAGACCGTGTGGCCATGACTGAAACTTTGGATTCTTTGGGTTTGGGGTTTGTTTTGGATAGCCAAGAACTGGATGTGTCCACCTGTTTTTAGTGGTTAAAAACCTTTGAGAATTTTTGGGTCTCTTTACTCTCCCATTACTATAAAATAAGCAGAATAAAATTGGCCGGTCATCAAATATTCTCATTTGGTTATCAATCACATTTACTCTCAGAGATGGGGGTATTTGGAGACTGGCCTTTGACCCACATTTGATCATTAGGGTTGGTAATTTCTTGAGAAATGCCTAATCATCGTGTTCTAAAATATGCTAATAAGGTCAAAACAGGAACCACAAAACTCCCTTGTACGTTCATGGTTCATATAACCACCCAACATTATTTTTATTGGCTCCAGGATGTGTTCTTTTCCCCTTCTTTATCCTGTAGGATGTTTTTTTGGATGGGGAATAAAGGAGGAGCAGAGGTGGTACGGTGGATTTTTTTTAATCTCAAATTTTGTGAGTAGTTGTCTCTCACTTCACACCCCTTCCAATGTCTATACTTCAATATTTGAAGAAGCTGTTGAGATAAATCAAATAATGACACATTGACGGATTTACTTGTGTAAGCAATATGGTTGACATATGGCATTGTTATTTATGAATGACAGCATAAATTGTATTACAAAGTGTATTGCAATAATACTGCAGTTTATTAGAAAGATGCTTTCCTGTCACTGGTATTCAACTTCCCTGAATATAGTTTGCCCGAAAACCCCAAAAATAGCAGTCCTCAAAATAATTAAACACATTCATGTAAGCTAATGTATCCTGTTTTTTTGGTTTGTTTTTGTTTTGTTCTGCAGCAGTAGAAACACTCCCATCAGGAAAGAGGAGACAAAGTAAGGACAATTAGTTTTCTTCCTTTTGCAAAACCACACTGTCACATGGAAACACTGGCATCTATTTTTTTTTTCTGAGTCCCTAATGACAAATACACAAACGTTTGCATCCCTATCACTAACCGGCTGGTGAGCATATATTTTATATAGAGACTTTTTATAAGCCCAGTTACAGAACAGTAAATTTTAACTGTAGGAAAAGTTTTTAGCAGACAGGAGAAGGCCTTACCCTATGATACTTCCCCACCTCCATTCAACCTCCCCCTTCTTAAAAATGGCATTTAAAGGTTACAACATTGGCCAAGATTTTTCACGATTTCCCCTTCTTTTATATTACAGATTTCCCCCTTCTTTTACATTACACTTCTCTAAAGCTCTGACAAAGAACTTTTGTTTTAGGTAGGTTTTACGGAGGGGGCTCCCCCACCACACATGTGGTCCTCCATGGGTCAGGGGTCACCTAGCCCAGGAGTGGCTGAGAGGGCTGAATCAAAGGTGACCTGCAACTTAATATCCTGTTGATGATCTTGTTGAATTTATGAGTCTGTGATACAGAGGATGGTGCTGAAATCCTGTGAAATCCTTTTTTTTTTTTTTTTTTTTGGTCTGGAGTATACAGACAGCTGATTCCACATTTGTTTCTCTCATCTCTTCCCCCCCTACTCATCCCTTTCATTTAGAGGGAAATGAAAAGTTTGAATGGTATAGCCACCGAGTGTTTCTGCTTTCCAATTTAAAGGTTGGTTTTGTTTGCTTGATTGTTTTTAGCTTCTCCTGGAAGATATCCCTATGGGTGTGTGAATGTGTTGTGTGTATATATACATTGTTTTTTTTTTATGTGTATATACACACAAAATACTCATCATAATACAAAAGAACTCAGTCAACCGTTCACAGAGGCCCGCAAACACAACAAGGTGCTCAGTGAATGAGTGCCTGGGTGTTTGATGGGATTTTCTGTATTTTGAAGACAATCCTAATTCTCTGTCGCACTGCCATTCCCTCCACTTGGGAAAAGGACGCCAGCCCGGGCGCCCAGGAACCCGCCATGCAGGGACATCCACATTCAGAAAAACAAAACAAAACAAACAAACAAACAAACAAAAACAGTCTCGCCAGCCTGGCACAAGCTCCATAAAAGCTCCAATGAACAATTTTGGAAAACTTACAGAGGGGACATATTTGCCGGATGAAGACAGTTGTGGGTCCCGCGGATCTGACACTGCCACAGCGGGCCCTTCCAGAAACCTGTTGAAAAACTGAATTCATTCACATGGTGCAGAGCGGAGCTTGGCCGCTTTTTTTCCTTCGGTCAGGGAAACCAAATCTACATTTGAGGCAATGACTTTGAAAGCCTTTGCAGGTTCCCCACCCCACCCCCTTAGCTTTCTTGCTCGAGCGCTCTCTTTTCCCTTTCCTTCCAAAAAAAAAAAAAAACCTGAGGAAAAGGGGCTTTGCGGTTTGTAGAGAAATAAAGCACTTTTAAGAGGGGACAGCGACGTGACTTTGAACTTGGCTCAGCTCCTCTGTGTCCTGCAGAGAGAGGAGAACTGGAGCCGGGAAAGAATAGCCAGGAGGGCCCAGCCTGCGGGGTCTCTCGCGGGAATTAAGGCGTCTGCCTCACCATCCGGCCGCGTGCGGGCCCCGGGATCCAGAGCGAACGAGCACCCAGCCGTGCCAATCCGAAACGCGGGCGCTGCAAAAGAGGAATCAAAGCGAAAGGAGAGAATGGTGCACGGAGAGGGACAGAGGAGTGAGGAGGGGGCGAGAAAGTGGGAAAGGAGGAAAATTTGAAATCTGATGGCTTGAAAGAAGGAAGGGAAGGGAGATTTTGGATGTGCAAAACTGCTATTCTCACTACCAAACTCTAATAAAATAATTTCTTTTGGAAATACTTTTTGAGTAAGCTTTTTCAATTATTCTCTTCCCCCCCCCCCGTATCAATTGATGAATAAAGTAAACAAGTGTGAAAGGCTGTGTGCACGGGCGATTTTTTTAATTCAAGTAGCAGGGCAGCCTTTTCGACTGGAGATTTTCCTTTTTTTCCTCTCAGGTCCGTGTCTGCTTAGGGGGTCAGTTTGGCATTTGCCTTCCCCCACTCCCTTTTATACAGAGAGGTGTGTGGAAAAGAGGAACATTTCCGCCTTTCAGGGAAGGCGAGAATCTCCAGCTTCCAGGCAAACTCCTGGGCTTTCGGACAAGATGCCCTAGCTTTCATTCCTATTCCTCATCCCATAGTGAAGAGGGGGTGGTGCATAGATTGTGGGGACAGCGGGAGGGCACAGGGCCCCTTATGCAGGGGGCAGCGGCTAGGTTCCACCTTCAGACATCCGTTTAAGCCAAGAGAGGCTGCGTGTGCTGGTGCCAGAGCCCATGCTCTGCAAGCTAAAGTTGTCTTCCAACGTTTTTGTCAATTTAATTTCAATATGAAATTTTGAATGCATGTTGATTATTTTCTATTACTTGAATTTTATTTCAACTCTCCGAAATTTGTAAATTAAAGCAGTTCTCCACGCGAGATAGGTGAAGCAAGGCTCTGGCCTCGGGCCTTCCATTCACACCTTCGTAGTCCCTGGGCCCGCAGTTCCCTCTCTGGTTACCTCCGGATCATAAGCTTTCCGTGGCAAGACAGGAAATGTCCGCAGCGGCCAACCAGGGGCGGGGATGGGGGGACCGGAGCCCCAGAACCAAAAGCCAGGCCCCGTGCCGCACGGGGAGCCGCTGTAGTGGGGACGTTCCCACTCCTGGAGGAGTGATAAATACGTTCTAGAAGCCCTACCAGTTTGGAGATTTCTTCTCCAAAGGCCGTGAGTCTGACCTGTGGCCAAACTCCAGCCTGAGGCTCATTTGGCCCCGTGCCTCAGGCATCCCTACACTTCCTACCCCATCGTGGCAGCGGCTCGGGCTTCTGGGCATCTACCCCGAGGGTGACACTGTCTTTAAACGACTTCCAAACAACCCCCTCCCTCGGAGGGGCCGCTGCCCAGTGTTTACTGCTGTAATCAGAGGACGACACGAGCGGCAGGGGGAACAGAGCGCGTGGAGCCCCGGGTGCGGAGCACTGCCGGGGTGGGGGTGGGGGCGGTGTCTGGGTGTCCAGAGAGTGAGAGGAAGGGGCACGTCTGGCTTTATCTAGGCTTACCATCCTGCACCTGTGTTTTTCAAGACCACAGAGCAAGTTACTAAGTGGGGAGGAGAGCGATAGGGAGCGTGCCAACCGGTTAGGAGACGCAGTGCGCTCCCGGCGGGGCCCGGGGCCTGTAGTGTCCCGGCGCTCAGGGCCTCCTGCCCGGGGGCTTGGAAATAGCCACGTTCTCGAGCGTGCTCGAGGGTACTCGCTTTCGATGATCGCCGGGATTGACTCCGGTCCGCGGGGAATCAGTGGCCTCTGCGGAAGGGCGCCGTTCCCTCCCCGCCCGGCCAAGGGCGCTGTAACCCAGCGGCCTGGGCCCGCGCTATGCTGGCCACCCAGCTCCGTGGAGCTCCGCTGCCGGTCGCGACGAGGCGCAGCGCTCAGCGCGCGAGTGAAGAGCGGAAGGCTTGCAGGCCCAGCTGGCTGCCACAATCCGCCGCCGCGGGAGAGGCGGGGAGCTTCGGGGGCGCAGGGAAGGAGGGGTGGACTGGCCACGGGGCGGGGAAGCCGGATTGACAGGGCCATGACAGCCAATAGAGGCGCCGACAGGGCGGGAGGGCGGGAGACGCCGTTAAAGAGGGCGGTGTGACCAGAAGTCCAGGCTTGGAGCTGGAGGGAGGGAGGG
>NW_011888864.1:6054727-6068206 GCF_000151845.1 Pteropus vampyrus | reverse complement strand
GCCCGCCCGCCCCCGCCACAGCTCCTTTAATACACTTTGGTTCTCCGCCTGGCTTTGGACTCTTCTCCTCCTCCACCTCCTCCTCCTCCTCCTCCCGAGCCTCCGCCGCCTCCTCCTCTTCCTCTCCGCGCCTTTGCTCCGCTCCCGGCCTCCCGAAGCAGATCCAGGCGGCGGCAGAGGCGGAGGCGGCGGGAGCAAAGAGCGCGGCTCCCAGGGCTGAAGCCGCCACCACCACCACCGCTGCCTGCGCTCGGAGCCGGGCAGCCGCTGGACGCACTGCTCGCAGATCGGGAGTGGGAGCCTAGGAGGCGAGGGGCTCGCCGGGGCGGGCGGGCGCGCTGGCCATGCTCCTGGACGCGGGGCCGCAGTTCCCGGCCATCGGGGTGGGCAGCTTCGCGCGCCACCATCACCACTCCGCAGCAGCGGCGGCGGCGGCGGCAGCCGAAATGCAGGACCGCGAACTGAGCCTGGCGGCGGCGCAGAACGGCTTCGTGGACTCAGCGGCCGCACACATGGGCGCCTTCAAGCTCAACCCGGGCGCGCACGAGCTGTCTCCGGGCCAGAGCTCGGCGTTCACGTCGCAGGGCCCTGGCGCCTACCCTGGCTCCGCTGCGGCAGCTGCCGCTGCTGCCGCACTCGGGCCCCATGCCGCGCACGTCGGCTCCTACTCTGGGCCGCCCTTCAACTCTACGCGGGACTTCTTGTTCCGTAGCCGCGGTTTCGGGGACTCGGCACCGGGCGGCGGGCAGCATGGGCTGTTCGGGCCGGGAGCAGGCGGCCTGCACCACGCGCACTCAGACGCGCAGGGCCACCTCCTCTTCCCTGGCCTCCCTGAGCAGCACGGGCCGCACGGCTCACAGAATGTGCTCAACGGGCAAATGCGCCTCGGGCTGCCCGGCGAGGTGTTCGGGCGATCGGAGCAGTACCGCCAGGTGGCCAGCCCGCGGACCGACCCCTACTCGGCGGCGCAGCTCCACAACCAGTACGGCCCAATGAATATGAACATGGGTATGAACATGGCAGCAGCCGCGGCCCACCATCACCACCACCACCACCACCCTGGTGCCTTTTTCCGCTACATGCGGCAGCAGTGCATCAAGCAGGAGCTCATTTGCAAATGGATCGACCCCGAGCAGCTGAGCAACCCGAAGAAGAGCTGCAACAAAACTTTTAGCACCATGCACGAGCTGGTGACCCACGTCTCCGTGGAGCACGTCGGCGGCCCAGAGCAAAGCAACCACGTCTGCTTCTGGGAGGAGTGTCCGCGCGAGGGCAAGCCCTTCAAGGCCAAATACAAACTGGTCAATCACATCCGCGTGCACACAGGCGAGAAACCCTTCCCTTGCCCCTTCCCGGGCTGCGGCAAGGTCTTCGCGCGCTCGGAGAACCTTAAGATACACAAAAGGACCCACACAGGTAACCGCGGGCCGGGACAGGGACGGGGCACGGAGTTGGGAGAGGCCGTAATTGGTTTCCTGAGAGAAACGCACCGACAGCACGCCCCTGCCCTGGGACGGGAGATGTTTTTGTGTGTGTGCGAGAGAGCCAGCGGCTTGTTTTTGTTGGAGAACGAAATATTACTGGGCTGGGTTTTTCCATGTGCGGAAATTGAGTTTTAAATAACCAGTGTAACATCAAATGTATGATTTGGGTGATGCAATCCCTTCGTTTGCTCAGCCCGGTTAATAATTTCCGTTCTAAGTAGAGCGCACAAAATAAAACTCTCCAACTCGGTGCCCGGGAATGGAGCCTAGAGAGGATTTGCCAGCTTGTCTGAATATGCTTTTCTGCTCCGGCTGTGTGTCTGTGTTTGAGTGGCTTGTGTGTTTTCTCACTTATTTTACTCGGTGTCCAAACGTCCTTCCCGGAACTGTTACCCATAAATGAATCTGGTGTGAGCCGAAGCAGTAAAGCATCTCGTTTTTAAAGCCCATCTCGGGGTGGGTCGCATAACTTTACGGTGGGTTTGCAGTGGTTTGTGAAATTCTCTAATGAGCACCAGAGGGTTTGCGATTTCAAACTAGGACCTACAACCTGGTCATCGAGTGCCCGGGGCAGCACGACCCCGAGGCGCAATTGCGTGACAAGAGAGAGCCGCAAAAGAACGCGCCGCTCGCTTCATAGATTATTCATCTATAACCAGGTCCCAGCCAAAGTCGTGCCAGACGATTTTCTAAAAGAAAGCCAAATGTTTTAGCAACTTCCCCCGTCAATATTTACTCCAAAGTGGGGATGCGCCAGCGGCCTATTGTTCTCTTCCGGGAAGGGAGGGAGGTGAGGTGCGAGACAAGCTTTTAACAAGGTTTAAAATTTGAGAAATTTATTTGCATGAAATGCTTGCTTTCGAGTCCTGTGTCTGAGCGGATGTCTTTAAAAAACAATTTAGGTGCTAATGGAATTTAACGTTAAATGGTTCCCTTTCCAAGTGGAACAATGTTTGAGTTCTCACACCTCTAAATGACTCCACGCATTTGGAATTCTGGCAACAGGATGCTGGAGCCGCCAGAAAATTAAACAGGGAGGTTTTGAAAGCCTTTGCTGACGTTCCCACCCCTCAATGCTTAGTGTGTGCCTCTGCAATCGTTAGATGCTGCCTTATTCCTAATATTTACCTTTTTCCGACTTATTTTTTTAAACTGAGAATGAGACTAGAATTACAACTAATTTAATTTGCAGAATTTTGGATGAAAAATACTGGCTCAGTCACTATCCACAGCCCGGTCTCCAAACAACACACAGCAACTCCAAATCTAATTGCTTACTGGCCCTAAAGAGATACCGACAGCAGCCCAGCAGCCTGTGTGATTTTGATAATGCCCCAAATATTTTGTCATAATAACAGCTTATCCATGGCGAGACTAACTTGTTGGATGCTGCGAATCCAAGAAACCCCATAGAAAGGCGGGCAAGGCCAGGTGCTACCCCAAATTCGTTATAAACTTGAGGAAATGGGCTTCAGTCGAAGAAAAGTAAAATATAAAATAAATAAGCAGGATTGTCAGCTGCGAAGGCCGTTAATTTTATCTTAGTTCTGCCACAGAGGGGACCCGACCTGTTTAAGGGACCTTGGTCCTTCTTGCCCTTCCTACTTCCTCAACGAGGCCTTGCCCCCTCGGGGGGCTGGCATGGTGGAGCGGGTGGGGGGGCTCGATGTCCACAGCAAGCGCGGTTTGCCGTCCACAGGGGAGAAGCCGTTCCAGTGTGAGTTTGAGGGCTGTGACCGGCGCTTCGCCAACAGCAGCGACAGGAAGAAGCACATGCATGTCCACACCTCCGATAAGCCCTATCTGTGCAAGATGTGCGACAAGTCGTACACGCACCCCAGTTCACTGCGGAAACACATGAAGGTACCACCGGGGTGGCCGGGAGAAGGGCAACCAGCCCGGACGATTTCAGCTGGCCTGAGAAAGCCAGGGTTCCCCGGGGCAAGGGCGGCAGGGTCATTTCTGGGAATGCTCCTCCGGGAGCCTGGCCCCACAGCAGCTGCACTCACACCCAGTCCCCTTTGGTCTCCCCTCCCGACTTTTGTCTTGCAGGTCCATGAGTCCTCCCCGCAGGGCTCTGAGTCCTCTCCAGCTGCCAGCTCCGGCTACGAGTCATCCACGCCTCCAGGGCTAGTGTCCCCCAGCACTGAGCCCCAGAGCAGCTCCAACCTCTCCCCGGCGGCGGCAGCTGCAGCGGCGGCTGCTGCCGCGGCGGCTGCGGCAGTGTCCGCTGTGCACCGGAGCGGAGGCTCCGGCAGCGGCGGCGCGGGCGGTGGCTCTAGCGGAGGCAGTGGCGGGGGCGGCGGGGCGGGCGGCGGGGGCGGCGGCAGTTCTGGCGGGGGCAGCGGGACAGCTGGGGGCCACAGCGGCCTCTCCTCCAACTTCAATGAATGGTACGTGTGAGGGCCCTGGGCCTCTCTCCCTCTCCCAGTCCCCACCCTGGCGCAGCTGCCCTCCCGCGCCATTGATTCCCTTTGATTGTGTTATTAAAATTATGAACCTGATTTTTATGATGATGAAAATGATTTTACCAGCAGAAGGATTTTTTAAAGTTTTTTTTTTTTTTTTTAATGGCCTAGGCATGAAAAGAAAAAATATCCCTTCCGGAGTCTCTGAAGCTGAAAATATTAAATAAATAAAAAAGTAAATAACCATAAAAATATTGAACCAAACCCCCATTGCCTTTCCCCATGCCCGCTTTCTTTTTCACCCCATTCCCAGTCGTCTAACTGTGTACATAGCAGACTTCTTCCTTCTCGGAGGTGATTTTAACGGCTTCTTGGTGTATAGAAGTTTGTCTATTTCTAACTCCAGATTGCGTTCCTCCCTGCCTTCCCTTCCTTTTTCAAGTGATGAACTTTTTTTCCCCTTCATTTTAGTTTACCCAGTTTCTTTTTAATGTGGAAGAAAATCGTTTATTTTGTATCGTGGTATTGAATATTGTGTTCCTTTCCATGAGGCAACTTGATTGTAAACTTCATGCAACTATAGACTGGAAAAAAACGAGCCGTGCCAAAGTCTCCCTTCTGTTTCTTCAACACACTGATCCACAGCACACATACACACCACGACCACCAATGCTTGTGAATGTATTTTTCTGTTAGCTGGGTTTACATGTGATGTTTTAGTGCTTTTGCAAGTTCAATTTGTTAGTTCCTGTATGAAAGATTGGGGGGGAGGGGAATAAACGTTGTGCCGTTAGATTTTTCCGTAATAACACCCTTCTGTAAATACCCGTTACCATATTTATCCATTTGTAATTAAATTATGGTATTAACTTGCTACAGAGGAAACAATATTTATAAAGAATGTTTCTTAACTATAAATATGTACAATTGTGGGCATAAACTGTTTCAGATTTTTTATTTGAAGGTTTTAAGTGGTTTGATCATTTCTTGTGATATGTTTTGAAAGTAATGCATACAGAAATATAATAAAATGTGTTGAAACTGCATGAACATACTAATTTTTCTAGCAAAGTTATTAAGTAAAATGGGAAGGTGGCAGCTGAGGGTCGACACGGATATATATAGTTCAGCTTCTTGAATGAATGTGAGGCACCACCTCATTCTGGGGAGGAAGGTACATGCATGCAAAGAAATGGGGCCAAACTGCCCCTTTGGCAGAAAGTCTCAAAATTCTTTTCGCTGTCCTTTGTTTTGTCGCTGAGAGTGAATTAAATTTTTGGAAAGCCCCTGTGAGGAATGGCGGCAGGAACGTTCAGAGTTTCTAATGGCTCCATTATCTGAGGGAATGCCATTCTTTCAGCTATTTGGACTGGATTTAAGAGCACTAAATATTTCCTTATTCTTTGTTTTCCCTCATCCCTGCCCCCTTTCCTCTCCCTCCCTCTGAAAAGCTGAGGTACAGTTATTTTTAATTGCATGTTTAAAACTGAGCTGAGTGCTTTGTTTTTGAACTTGGCCCAACGATTAAAGTTTAAGGGACTATTTCTACCGAAAGTTTTTTTCTTGAATTTTTTAACAGCTTACTCAAGAAATGTTGCTTATCTGCAAGCTGCTGCACACCAATAAGCAGAATGTTCACGAGAAGGTGATAAATAGACTACCTTTTCATTTAGGAAAGCCGCAAACCATTGCCCCCAAATGAAAGGGAACCTCATCAAGAATTCAGTGAGATAGAATAAAAAGACTAAAATAGCAAGGTGGAAGTGAGGCAAAGAACCAACCACCAGCTTTCTGTAAGGTTTGCAGCCTCACTCCCCTCCCCCACAAGAGTTTATCGAATTTTCAAACAAGGTGTTCCAAGGAAAAAGGTAGAAATAATTTTAATCAAAGTATAGAAAGGAGGAAAATTCTTTTTTAAGTCCCTGAGCCATCGAGATATCTCCTTGAGTATCCCTGTAGCTTCCAGAGGCCCTGGCCGCCCCAGTGGTGAAAAGATTTAGGCGGCTTCAGCAACACCTCCATAAGATTGCTAAGCTCATGCAGGGCTCTGGGAGGAGATGGAGAGCACGGGTGGCTGCCACGGAAATCACTGCTTCTCCTTCTCTTTGGTCCTCCACTGATCCGCAGGGACAGGCCAGAGGGCAGTTTGGTAAGAGAAAGGCAACCCTGACCTCTCAGAGGCCACTACACTAATTCAGTGGGGAGGGAAAGACTTCAGCCCTGGGGGCTGTGTGTGTGTGTGTGTGTGTGTGTGTGTGTGTGTGTGTGTGTGTGTGTGAGTGTGTGTCCTAGAGGTTGACAGAGACTGGGCTAGCCCTCCCTAGTGGCCCTGCGAACTGCCCAAGGCCAACTCCTGAAGCAATCAACCTCCTATTAAAATCAAATTTATAACCCCTAATAATATTAAGGAAAATTATTAAAATAATTGGCATATGTTACTGATCCTTGAGAGATTTCATTGAACACATTATAAGCTGTGAGGAAAATCCTTTAGGGTTTTCTAACACCCCCCATCCTTGGGAAGGGGGCAAAGGAATCAGACTAAAAATTTGTCATAACTTGCGTGAAATGAGATGGTATGTGTTTTAAACTTTGTGTGTGTTTGTATAAATGACTGGCTTTGAGACACCGCTCAAACCCAAGAAGGATGGAATGGGGGCGGGGAGGTTTTGGTATCATATAAGCTCAAAGCCTTAGGGCTTTTCTTCTCATTTAGGGTAAGAAGAAAAATAACAAGAAGGGAATGAGCTCACAGCCTAGGCCAGATCGCTTTACAGACAGATCTGAATGTAAGACAGCTATCAGAGGCTTTCTTAGGTCTCCGGTGCTATCCTAGTTATCAGTAGGATATAAAAATGGGAAAGGGGAAGGTGTGAGGAGGAAGATCACAGCCTGAGATCGGCCTCCTAGTCCACTCCAGGATGTGAGGAGCGGATGAGAGCAGCTTTCTCGCAAAATGGCTCCCAGTTCTCCGGGCCCCTGAGTCTTACCGCTTTGTCCAAACGAGTTACGGACCCGACAGCGATGCCCAATCTCCGCCTTTCTCTTCGGCCCTTAGAACCCCGGAGACATGGTGGGGAGGAGGCGGAGATGGCAAAAGTGTAAGGGTATCAAAGATGTCAGAATTGCTCAACTTAGAAAGAGAGCGGGGACTGGCGGCCCAAGGTCCTGAGCGGCAATGAGGCGCCTGGGCCTGGGCCTGGGAGTGCAGGCAGTTCCTTTACCCCCGACCCTAATCTCCCCATCTAAACGGACCTGAATTCTAACCTGCCCTTGTCTTGACTCCAGAACCACAAAACTGACGCCGGTCTTCGCCTCCCTCAGGGAACCAGAGTTGGGGTGTGGTTCGTAGCCCGCAGGGAGACCCGACTGCCGGCCTGAGGATCATCTCTCCTTGCCACCGCCGTCAACTTGAACTTCAGAGTACCCAAGCTCGCTCCCTTCCTTCGTGCTCGGTTCCACCTACCACCGAAAAACTGCCCTCAACGCGAGAATCGCTTTATCCGGAGGCAGCTGGAGCCCCCTCGGGAGGCCCATCATTATTATTATTAATTATCGTAATCCTCACTGCATTATTAATGACTACAATGATAACTAGCATCGGTATCAGCTTCTCCCGGTTCACTGATGTACCCTGAAGTCCCGGGCGGGGAGGAGGTTACTCCTGGAGCAGAGGCCGGGTCCGTTCTGCTCCGGGGGCAAAGTAGGGAAGGCTGCTGGGGTCGAGGCCCCGCGGATCGCGAGTGAAGGAAACAGGTCCCAGGTCCAGCACACCTCGTCGCCCGCTGTCCCGGCCCCTTTCCTTTCTTCTGGCACCTTCTCTCTTCTTTCTACTCCCTCCTATCCCCGGTCCCTTTGTCTCTTTTTCAGACGGATGTTTTCAGTCTCAAGTGATGTATTTTCCGCACAAAACTCGGAGATCAAGAGCAGATAACAGGCTGGACCGGAGGTTCGGGTCTCCGTACCCTCCTCCTTGTTCTACCGCATCCGAGCAGTGGGGAGGGGGTGCGGGGGCGGGGCGCGGAGGGCCAGGAAGGCTTGGGCTTTCCAGGAGACCTGTCGCCTGCCCAGGTCTGCAGGACTGGGGGAGATGCGTTCGGGTAGGTCCCTGATGAGCACACCAGTAGCATACCGGAACATGGGGGGACTCACCAAGTACTCACTAAGGACTTGAGTCCTACCCTCTCCCACATCACGCCATCGAAATAAACGCAAAGGGCGCTAGGCCTGCGTCCGAGAACTAAGAAATAAAGGTCTCAAAATAACACCTACCAAGGCTTGGTTGAACCCTTGGATGCATTTTTACTTAAATGGACACGTTCCCTGGAAAGCAACCCTCGGGATCCAAAGTAGACGTTCAATAAATACTGGTGAATTGACTGGTTATAGTCTGATAATATCGCTCTGGTTCCACAGAAACTTGGAGTTCCTCGCCCACTGCTACCCCCAGCAGACCGCAATGAATAGTTTCTATTTTTAACTGGCAGTTCAGAAAAGGCCTGGAGAAATGTTACCCTCCTCTCTAAATTCCCTCTCCATCCCCCAACACATTATTGTTGGGTTTTTATTTTAGGAAAGAATCTAGATCCTCCCAGACTGGATTGGGTGATCGGTCATAAACCCTCAGACCCGCCCCGCAGGGTGCCTGAGAACAAAGGCAGCCGTAGCAGTTTGAACAGGGTGTTACGAATGACAACTTCTATAAACCATAACCAAGGCGGCCTGAGGGTTCGAGTTCATGGTCAAGGTTTGTGGGGCGACTGGGGCTGCAACGTTCACGCCCCACCCCGCCCCTAAGCTACCGCGGCCCAGAGCTCGGACAGAGGACCCCGGGCGGGGGTTTTCCCTTCCTGCACCGCCCCCACAGGGCCCAGTCCCGGAACTGTCGGTGCTGGGGCCACCCTGTCGCCCTCCTATGTTTCCCTTGAATTTCCAGCGGCGGACGAGCTTTTGAAGAGGTGACACCTCACTTGGTCTCCAGCTCTGGGTCCTGCCCTCGTCCTACGTCAGCATTCCACTTGTCTTGACATTCGGGATGAGGTTCAGCGCAGCTAACAGGCTAGACCTGGGGGGCACCCCTTGACTTGCGTGTGAGCAAACAGATGGACAAACAGACTGACACACATACACATACACACAAAAATCTCTCTTCTCTCTCTCTCTCTCTGCCCCAATACACAACACACATGCAGTCACAGATGCTTACATGCTTACCTCCTTCTGTATCCCCCAGCCACGGGCTCGCGTGGGCGGGATGGACTTGAGTCGCAGAGATTGGGGTAGGTAGCGGAAGGAGCCATCAAGAGATGCTCCTCTCACCCCTCCATCTTTCCCAGCTACCCCACCCCTCCCTCTAAGGGGGTCAGGTGCCCAGTGTTCTGGAACCAACTTGGCTTTAAGAGTCTACAGCCCAGGCCGCACTTCCGAGGCCCACACCTGGAACCACCAGTGTAAGACTAAGTTGGGTGGAAGTTACTGCAGTTGGGGTTTCTCAGGCCCACTTCTCTGGGGAATGTGAGGGGCCAAACTGTCTAGCCTGCCCTTGTGCCCTCAGACCCCAGGAGTGCGTTGGTGTGTGTGTGTGTGTGTCCTCTCACCTCTCAGTTAAACCAGGAAGGAGGAAAGGAAGAGCTGACTACTACCTCCCGCCCTCTCCGTCCCTCCCCCCCGCCCCGCAACAACACACACAACTCCTGTTCCCCAATCCCTGCCTCAGCATCTTCCTTTTCTAACCACCTGAAGAAGCCAGGGTTTTTTTGTTTTTGTTTTTTGTTTTCCTGTTCCTGAGGCCAAGGCGATGATTCTAGGAAGCAGAACTAAGCGTCGCGCCGCCAGACAAGGTGGGGGGTAGAAATAATAGCAATGTTAATAATGTCAAAGATAATCATCGTAGTTAACGCTCCGCTCCTAGGTTGCTCCTTAGAGGCCGGCGGAGGCCTGGGGAGGCTCCCGACCGCGCGGACCTGAGGGTGGGCGTGGAGTTCTCTTGTGAGGAGGAGACTCTTATGTTGCCTCCCCCACAAACAAAATTTCATGTCTGGAACCTGGCAGAGCCAGCGAAGTCCTGGCCAGGAGCCGCGCTGGGCCCTTTACTGCAGATGCGGCTCTTTTTTTTTTTCCTTTTCTTTCTCCTGGCCCACTGGGCCCACAGTGGTTGGTGTTGCGGAGTGTGGTTTCTCAAAACTCTTGGGAGCCGGTTGTGTCTGTTTGCTCACTGCCTCCCCCCGCCCCGCCGCCCCTCGTCCCCCAGTCCCGCGCCTGTTCCCCCTCCTTCTCCCCTCTGGCAGATGAATGGTAGCTTTAATGAGCATGGGCGCGGTGTTGACTGGGCTGTTCTGAAGATGCTCAGACCTGTAGGGAGGGCGCGAAAGGTCAAGCGCACGCAGGGCCGGGCTTGGGCTCCTCCCAGGCCCACGCTGCTCCGATATTGATCCTGGGAGAAAGATAAACAGAAAAGTTGGACATTTGGTCATGAATACTAATGAGCCAGAGTAGAGTTTTAATTGCTATAGACTTCCTTTTTCCAGTTAATCTTTATTGCAGACTTCGCTGGAGTCTGTCTTTCGGAGCTTGGTTTTGTCTCCTTCTCTCCCCGCCCTCCTCCTTATATTTTCATTTGAAATGCCCAAGCGAAAGAGATCCGTGTCAACTTGACTTTCTCCGTCTTGCAGTGCCCGTGTGAACGCGAGAGCCCACAGCCCAGCGTGGCGCTTCTTCTGCTCACTAATTCTGGAAATGTAGGGGATCCTATAAAATAAATTGTTTCAGTGTGGCTTTAGGGAACTGCTTCTTGACTCCCTCACCTTTATTGTTTCAAAGACTTCGTGTGTCCTTGGCCTTTAAACTTCCTCTTGACAATTGCATCTTTTCCTCAGGCACTGAACTCCTTTTCTATTCCAAACCGGTGCATTCCATCTCCAAACATTCCCGTTTCTCAAGACTCCAGGATTTGGCAGTGGTTTTGCCAACCGCAGGGTCTAAGTGTTTCAATCTAGCAGTGAATTCTTAGGCCAGCTAATTCACCACTTTACATAAATATAATATTTTCTTTGGTACCTATAAGCAACAGTGAAATCCGAGACAGAAATCTAAGGGAATTTTAGAAAGACTTCTACTTCCATTGTTGCTATGCATTTGATAACTTAGTTATCCTATTTTTCTTAAAATAAACCCATTCTTGAATTAAGTTTTCTCTTGAAGCTGTACGAATTAACTGTAAATCCCATAAAGCAGTTTTTGGCTGTGTGATCAGACGGGGGAAAAAAGCAAGCTTATTTCTGCAACAGACTATGTAGAAATGTGTTGAAGCTCAAGACAAAAAAAAAAAAACCCAAAATCAAAAAAACAAAATAAAAAAAACCCCCAGCTGTACCAGAGTTATTTCTAGTATTATTCTGATCCTTAAAGTTTTGGACAAAATAAATCCATATTTCACATCATTGTCAATGGTCCCAGCATTGAATTCTCCTGAGGATTCTGTTTCACTTACACTTTTCAGACCAAACTTTTTTTCTTCACACAATGATTTATTATGTAGGTAATTTTAGAGGATACAGTTTACAGCTTGAATTATTAGACTGAACACCTCTGGCTGACACCACGACGCCTTTTTTTTTCTGCCTGCAGCTGTGAGTCACAACCCCATTTTCATACCCAACCGCTGCACATTCCTTCACAATGTATATTTCCTTCTAGCAAAGATCAAACATGCTTTGGTCAAAGTGTTTATTTTAAAATACAGGAAAATTAAAACTAAACACAGCTCTACTGAAAAATCCCCAAATGTATCATATTTTCCTCCTCCTGTGCCCACAAAAAAAAGTAACAAATTGCACCACTCTCTGGAATAAAATTTCAAATTGAAGGGGAACACATACAGACACAATTTTAATTTTATTATTGAAACACATTGGGAAACCCTCTTCTTTTCTTTATATTTGAAATCCTGTTTGGATGTCTTTAGTTTTTAACCAAAAAACAAAAACAAAAACAAAAAAACCTCACAAGCCAAACAACAACATGTCTGTAGGAAGATGCTGATAGGCATCTACTTTATTCACCAATCTATACACTTATTTCTAGTTAATTTTTCCATATTAGTATTTTTCTTTTAATTGTATCTTCCAGAATATAACTTCAAGGGGAGAAGAATGTTTTGAAGTATTTACCAAAAGAAAAAAAAAAAGATCTCCGAAGCAAGTTAACATTTCCAAGCATCTCAGTAGGTGTTTGGTGTGTGCATGTGTTTCCTTTTCCTCCAAATTAAGGTGAAAAATTACAAGGTAGAATCGTTCTTTCTCAGCACCTAAATCGTGTAAAATTATTTTAGCTGTGGATTTGGGTAGACAAATTGTTCTTCTGCAGCCCACTATCTATTGCTTTTTTTTTTTTGAGCTTCTCTCCATTCTCATGTGAAAGGGGAATAGAATTCAGCTGCTCCTCTCTGAGGCAGTTTACTTAGCTTCTCAAGCCACATGGAGCAGAAACTGTTAGGCTGTTTTTAATCAAGTTTAGAAGCTGAATCTTTTCCCTCTGACGACTGTGCCCAGGGGTGGATCCGGCTGAATGTCTGGCGCTGCGGGCAGCGGGTTCGGCTACCCATTTTTCAGACACAACACCAAAGAATGGCGTTGAAATAATAGCAAGTGGCAGAAATGTTTAAAAATATTAACCCCCCTTCTCATATTTCTGAGCTAAAAGGTAAAAGAAGCCAAAAGGAAATTCAAAATGATATTAATTTACCTACTTAACGCAGACTAGAAGCTGAAAAGTGTCTTGATGCTTTGAAAATGTACTCTACAGAATCTTTCAAATTAGATGCTGCTTAGGATCAATTGTAGTAAAGATTTTTTTTCTATGGTTTGATTGGTTAAAACTTTCGTAGATATTAATGACAATTAATTAACAGGCTAGAAGTCTCTTTCTAGGAAGAATTTGGGAGGCGTATGGAAAATAATCTATATGTCATCCTCTTCTTCATGTTCTTTAAAGGGAAGTAAATTATAGCACATACCTTTTTTGTTTTACTTTAGAGAAATAAAAGAATATTAGCCTTCATATATTATTGAAAATTCTTTGCAAGAGTGAAGAATCAGAGATTTTTAAGATAAAAAACAAAACAAAGAATCAGATTACAATCTTTAAATACATTTTTTTTTTCCTCTGCTGAGTTTTAAAAGGATTCTTAGGGCGATATTTTTGTTTACTTGAACAATCTCTTCAAATTAAAATGCATTAAATATTTCCCCCTAGATAGCTTAACTTCTAACAAGAAAACATGTCTAAAAGTTTTCAATGAAAATCAAAGACTTTTTATGAAGCCTTAGTAACAACATTTTATTTCATGACCAAATCAATTTATTTAAACTTCCTTTCATTTTTGGTAGATTATCTAATACATCAAAAAAAAAAAAAATCTCACCCTGAAAACGTCAACTCTTCTGTCAATCTTATGAGAAACTAATTTTATAATATGCAGTTGGGTTTATGATTTTTATTTCTATTTTTTAAATCCAAGGGAATTAATTTAAAAATTGATTTAGACTAGAAGGGAGACATTATCAGGTAAAAGTCTTAAAGTATAAATC
>NW_011888864.1:6033272-6054677 GCF_000151845.1 Pteropus vampyrus | reverse complement strand
TCTTCATGTTCTTTAAAGGGAAGTAAATTATAGCACATACCTTTTTTGTTTTACTTTAGAGAAATAAAAGAATATTAGCCTTCATATATTATTGAAAATTCTTTGCAAGAGTGAAGAATCAGAGATTTTTAAGATAAAAAACAAAACAAAGAATCAGATTACAATCTTTAAATACATTTTTTTCCCCCTCTGCTGAGTTTTAAAAGGATTCTTAGGGCGATATTTTTGTTTACTTGAACAATCTCTTCAAATTAAAATGCATTAAATATTTCCCCCTAGATAGCTTAACTTCTAACAAGAAAACATGTCTAAAAGTTTTCAATGAAAATCAAAGACTTTTTATGAAGCCTTAGTAACAACATTTTATTTCATGACCAAATCAATTTATTTAAACTTCCTTTCATTTTTGGTAGATTATCTAATACATCAAAAAAAAAAAAATCTCACCCTGAAAACGTCAACTCTTCTGTCAATCTTATGAGAAACTAATTTTATAATATGCAGTTGGGTTTATGATTTTTATTTCTATTTTTTAAATCCAAGGGAATTAATTTAAAAATTGATTTAGACTAGAAGGGAGACATTATCAGGTAAAAGTCTTAAAGTATAAATCAAACACATCTCAACTATCTCCCAGTACATAGATACAGACACATCTCTGTATCTATGAGAAAAGGAAATGTTTAAACTGAAGAGAGCTGTCATATCGGCCATCTGAACTTTAAATGCCTTCTAGAAAAATCAAACAGAGATATTTTACAATATGGCAAAAACTGTCATCTAAAGTTTCAAGGTGACATCTTTCTAAATCTTCACGTGGTAATTTACTAATTCAGAAATTTAGAAAAAAATTGACTGTATTGGACAAAATATTGCTTCATCAATTTGTTAACATAAAATATTTTGCATAGAGTGCTATCGTAATTTGTGTAAGTTTTTTCTCTCTCTTCTTTCTTGTTCTTTTTATTTTTTTGGACAATTGAGTTCACTTGTAGGCAGTCTACTATTCTCTTGTGCCCCTAACATTTTTGTACTTGACATTTGAATGTTGGGCACTCTGAGGTTGAAAATTAAACTGATTGCCTTTCATGGAAGCAAAAGATATCTCCCTCTGACAGATGCTACTTTGGATGTCCTTTCTGCTAAGCATATCTCAGAGGTAAATTAGCTTCATCAATTGGCATTCTATTTTTCTAAGGTTTGTGCTCCAAGCGGCAGCCCTCTCTGAAACATACTGTAGGTTCTGTCCCACAGTGACAAAGTCGCCTACTTCTTTGCTTCAGGTTTCATTTTGTGTTGAAAATACAATAAAATAAGTTTACAAATCATTTTTAAGAGAACACTTTCAAGAAACACTTCCTTTCCTACTGCCAGACAGCGCTGCTCCCTAACCTCTTGGCTGGAACCTTTGCTTTCGATTTGTTTGTTTCATGCATTTCCCTAAAGAACCGGGCTCTTTTTGCGCTGTTTAATTCTGCTTTAAAAATGCATCACTTCTGCCCTGAATCCTTCTCTGAAACAAATTGCTATCAAAAGTGTATCAGATTCGTTCCAAATATGGCATTTGAATCAATATTCTCATGCTAGAAATATTTTTAAAATTGTTTTTGTCATGAGTCCGCACTTTTGCAATATATTTTCAATTGAAGTGGGGTTGCTTGTAGTTCTCCTGATAAACAAACAAAAAGTAGCAATTACCGTCTGCTTAGACCTTCCTTCTTATTATTTTTAGCCCGTGTATCATTACCTAACTGGTATGTGTTCTTCTGTCCAGCTCTTGATGATCTAGTTGAATTCCAGATATTGTGCCAAGAAGTGTATTTGAGGCAGATAAGTACATATAATACAAATGCGTTTTGTTAGACCTGATGGATGCTATTTTTCTTTTAATAGGTTTGTAGCAAACTAACACAATAACACAATGTATTCCTTTTCAAGGTACATTGTTGAAACAGGTCTATTAAGAGCGCGTTGAGCTATTTCTCGCTTCTATTGAACAGTCTGTTGCTCAAACACAACAGCCAACAAACGCCAGCTGCCTCAACAAAAGTAGAAACCTAACCCTTTTATGTAATGTTTTAACAGAAAGGGTAGCTCTGTTTAATTAAAAACATTGATGATTCAGTGAAACAATGGAAACTCAAGTTCAAGTGGTGTTCTATTGATTTAAGATGATTTTTACTAGCAATGGGTATAATTCATCCCTCCCCCCCAAGCTCTCTCTTGTGTAAAGGGGTTCCTTCTTGGGGCATTATTTGGGAGAATAGCAAAGGACGGAGATGGCTATTGCCTTAGAAACCTGATTAACACACATTGCTTTGAGGGTAAGGTGTTTAATTTATAAGTGCACCCCATATTTTTTTGTCAGTTTATTCGCGGTGGGGAAGCTTTGAAAGTAGCTCTTCTCAGCAGGTTAAAAAGTGAAGTCTGCGTTCTGGCATTTAAATGTCTTTGTTATTGTGTCAACCAAGTTGTTGAAAACCGCATGCCCAGAATACTAAGGCTGGGCAGCTAGATGAGGCAAGTCGTGTGTGTGTGTGTGTGTGTGTGTGTGTGTGTGTGTGTGTGTGCGTGTGCGTGTGCGTGTGTGTGCGCGCGCGCGCGCGCACGCGCGCCCCTGGGCGCTACGCTGTATATACGAGGACAGTTATTTTCATCAGCTGTTTGTTTGCTCACGCCCGACTGCTCCTCCTTGCAGAACCGACGGCCTCCGGGCTTTCAACACTGGAAGCGAAGGAGGAGGAATTCCTCCCTCGAGACTCCCTCCTTGGGAGCGTCGAACTCTGCCCTGGGGAGTGGCGCTCGGTCAAGGGTACCCCTGGCAGGGGCGCACTAAAGGGCTGCGGCGACGTTCTGGGTTTCGCCCTCCTGCGACCTCGGAGAGGATGGCCCGCGAGGGGCGCTAAAAGATCTGCGCAGGACGGGAGGGCTGCGGTCTCGGGGTCAAGGTGCGAGGAGGCAGGTGCTTCCCTCCACCCCCGCAGCCTCGCAGCTGGTGCCGTCCTAGCTGCGCTCAGCTGCCGCATTTCACACTCCTTCCTCCTAGCCCGGCTTGGAGACTCCGCTACGCAATTCCCGCACTCTCGGGAGTGAGAGAACGCAGCTCCCGTCGATGTCCCTCCTTCACATAACGGCCACGAAAGCCAGAGTCCGCAAAGCCGGCCCTACAGGCCGCCCCTAGGGCCTCCGCGCGGGCCACTCTTCCATAGGACGCCCTTCTCCTTCCAAGGGAGGGTAGGGGCGGGGGCCAAGGACAGTGGCCTCCTGGCCTCCTGGATCCCTTCCGGCGGTCGTACTAGTCCCCGGGGTAGGGCTGGCGACCGAGCGCCTCGAGAGTCGTTTGTTACAGCTGCTGCCCAGGCCGAACCCACGGCCTTAGAACCGCTTCCTCCAGGCCGCGACAGCCCGAGGTCGCACATTTTCCCCTGCTCCTGGCGTCCTGCGTACCCAGGGTCAAAGGGCGCGGAGACACCTCCCGGGATTCGGTATTTCTAGCGTGCCGCAGGCCACCCGTGGGCCTCAAGGCCAGAGGACGGTGGCGATGAGGCCACACGTGGCTGCCCGGGCCGCCTGTCAGGCTCACCTTCTCGGATGAAACCCGGGGGGAACTCGCCCAGAAAGGGAACCGAGAGGGAAATGTCCACATGGACCCTGCAGGCCTAAAGTGAACTATTTAAGCTGTTCCTGGTGTTTAAAGAGGTTTTTCAGTTTAAAAGAATGTTGTAAAAAAATATCAGCCCTTGTTAACTCCCTCATTATATGCCTTTCCCCCCTCAGCTGAACAAGCCATATTTCCTGAAACTAAGGAGCTATGTAAGTGTTTAAACATGTGTCAAGTGTCTTATAAATAATACAAATTCATAAAGAAGAGGAGGAAATATATCTGATACCTGAGGTACTTGGCATAGCTACATTTCACTATTGGGTTATTTTTGGCTGTGGAATTGTAGTAAGAAAGCGACTCTGAGATTATAGGGCATCTCATGGAGCCCTTCCCTTTTCTTAGCTTTCTCTCTTTGCACTCATTCCTATCTAGAAATGCCTTCGTGCAGTCTATGAAAGAAGTTCAAGTGGTCTGCAGAGTCTATATAATATAGAGTTATTACTCAACTCAGTATTTTGGAGTCACCTTTCTGTCTTTTCCAATCAGCCCCCTCTCCCTTAAAGTGTCTGTGACATTGCTGACATCCCACACACTCCATGTCAGGATGAGGGTTAGTGTTGCTTCTGGCAACACTAGGAGACATTGAGGTATGGGCTTTAAATTTGGAATCTGGGCTAGCAAATCATTTAAGTTTTTGCATTCATTTTCTTACCTAGAAAAGCTGAAAAAAGATGTTGCCCTAACACAATTCGAGTACCTCTGTGGAAGGTAAGTACAAAGTATTATTTTACAGTAAAATGACATATATTTTGTTTTTGAAATTAAACTTTAGAGTTTTTCCATGTTTTAGTTCCTTGGATGACATTTTTTATCTTGGTTGTCATTCTGTGAAAAGTTTCTGTGGGCATTCTATTTATAGCTGTAAAAATATCTAAACTAGAGGAAAATGTAGGCATTTTCAGTTATTAATGTAGTTCAATGTCTTCATAAAATCTGAAGTATCTTAATTTTAAAACATCATACTCCTATGAGTATAATTTTCTTCAACGTAGTTTATTAACAAAAATTGACTACATTGAAGATTTAAGGAATAGGTTACAAATTCATGTGCCTAAATAGTATCCCCCTAACATTCTCAATTACAGGCTTTGTGCCTCTTTCTCATACTTTGACCACATTGTTAAGTTAGCCCTGATCCTTGTGCTGTATGTATCCCCAATGTTCTTCCCACCCTCCACCCCCCCACCTCTGGTAAAACTCCCTCCAGATATTTCAAGAGTGCTCGGGAGATGTCTTAATTCTGGTAAGCTACCAGATTTAATAGTTAATAGCATACTGCATTTTTAATCCATTTTGCAATAATTTACCTTTTTAAATAGGTTTTTTCATGCCTTTTGGTTGCCTCACCTGCATACACTGTTGCTAGTTTTGCTGGGTGTTGACCATCTTGTCAGGCATCTCTTCTGTTGTGCATTGTTACTGCTGCTTCTGGATATAGCTAGTGATGACTGTACTGTTAATAAGGAGATGCAAAGACTCTACAGCATTCATTGTCGATTATCTGCGATACACTCTGTCAGAGGGTTTCAGAATGGTCTTCAGTGAGGTCTGTCAATGGTTTTAATGCCAACAGATATTTTCATTTGTATTTATAGCCCTCTCTCTCCTTAGAACATAGATTTGAATCCATGGTGATTTGAGCTAGGGGTAATGCCCAGTCTCAGGAACTATGGTACATTCAAAATTACTTATCTCCTGGCAGGTAGGGGGAGGGTAAAGTGGGTAAAGGGGATTAAATATATGGTAGCTGAAGGAAACTGGACTTCGGGTGGTAAACACACAACAGAATATACGGATGTCAAATTATAATGTATACCAGAAAATTATATATAATTATATATAATTAACCAATAAACTTAAGTTTTTCAAAAAAAATTTAAAAATAAGAAAAAAATTACTCATCTCCTTTAAGCACCAAGACTTTGTTTCAAAATCAAGCTGCCTAATCTTCTCTTTGCTTAAGATTATAAGCTTACTCCTGGGAGCCTTCTCAGTCTTTCATGTGAATAGATTTCAGGTGGTTGTTTTCCTGTTCTTTCAGAGTTGCTAGATATGCGTGAATTCTGATGATGGAAACAGCTCAGACTGTATAGTGGGGGAATAATTGAGAGTATTCCCTTCTCAATAAATTCACTCAGAGTCAGACCAAAGACACTGAGAAATTCTCATCTAGGCAGATGAAAGCTTTGCTGAGCTTAACAAATACCTTTTTGATGTTTAAATAGTCTAAGAATGCCAACCATCTGTTGAAAGCCAAACAATAAATTGTGACTAGAATAGTCCTTGCATAGATAATTTACTCATTTGTTATTTGTATTGAAACATTAGCCATTTGTCGGCAAATTGATATCTAGGTACTCTCTGAGTCGAGCCTCTGTTGCTAAATTCAGGTAGGACATTTCGATTTCTCTCTCTCTCTTTTTTTTAATGTGCCACTCCCCAGTCCATAAGAGAACATGGTGCCTCTTTATAGGAAAAGATGTACAGCATTTAGTCCAGTGTCAGGTAGCTTGTTCTCTAATGGTAAAGTTAAAGCAGTTATATAAAATGACTAAACAATGCAAGGAAAGTAATACTAAAGTAGAGAATGACTAAATAATGTATAGTAAGCGACTTAAAAGAAATGTCAGTAGGTGTTCAAAGATGGACTAGATAACATCACAGACTGTAAAAGTCTACATACAAAGAAAAAACGTTTAGGCTAGCCGCATACTTCTCAGCATTAACAAGAGACACCTGAAGACAAAGCAATGATATTTTGAAAACGCTGAGAGAAAATAACTGTAACCCAGAATGCCATACCCAGCTAAGCTATTATTTAAAAGTGAGGGCTAAATAAAAACATTTTCAGACAAAAAAATGTGAATTTACCACTCACCTTTGATAATTATTATAGGAAATTATAAGAGGTATAGGAGGAAGAAGTCTGTTAAACCCAGAAGGACAGAGTAGACTGCAGGAAGAAATGGTACATAAAGAAGCTGATTATCAACAGTGGGAATATTGAAACAATTATTGCATATATAAAACAATAATGATGCTGACTAATTTAGGGTGTTTAAAAACATCATGGGAACACAACTTACCAAAACCTAAAGAATATGACATAGAAAATAAATATAAGTAGATAATGATTAAAACTCAGCAAAAGAGGGCATCTTTCTCAACTAGATAAAGAGTGTCTACAAAAAAACCCACAGCTAACATGATAGTCAAAGAAAAGACTGAATACTTTCCCTCTAAGATGTGGAACAAAATAAGGATGTCAGTTCTCACCAATTCTATTCAACACTATACTAGAGCCTAATGTATTCTTTAACTAATGCATTGCTTTAAGAAGTAGAAAACCTATATGGAATATACAACCATTAAACAGATGGAATTATTTGTTTTAAATTTTTCCATAATAAAACACACCAGGTCCATAATGCTTTTAAATCTTTAAAGTTGCTCATGACTTTTAACCTGCAAGGAACAGATAATTCCTATTTTATGCCAACGGTTTCATAAACTTTTTAGAAAAAGAAGAAAAATTCTCTAACTCATTTGATGAAGGTGATTATATTTACCAAGGATAGTAAGAGAAAGAAAAATTATAGTTCAGTTTCACTTATAAACTTTATGTTTAGAATGCAAAAATCCTAGATAAAATATTTAGCGGACCAAATGTGGTACATATAAAAAGCACAATCTTAGTTAAGGAGGATTTACCACAGGGACTCGAGGATGGTCTAACAGTAGAAAACTTACTGATATAATCTACCACATTTACAAATTATAGGAAGAAAATGATATGATTATCTCAAAAGATACAGAAAAATGTTTTGGTAAAATTCAAAACATATTCATAATATAAATTTAGTAGGAATGACAAAGGAATTCTGTAAACATTATAAAGAGTTAAAACTCAGAGTAAGCTTCAGAAAATGTTCCCCAATAAGTCAGAAACAAGACAAAGATGCCAGTTTCATGACTGCTATTCTACATTTTACTAAAGATTCTATCCAGGGCAATAGTAAAAGAAAAAGAAATGAAAAACAAAGACTAAAAAAGAAAATCAAAGTTGTTATTATTCACTATGATTGCCTATATAGAAAATCTAAGAAAACAAAACCATTAAAATTAAGAGAATTCAGAAAAATTTTGAATTATAGGATCAGTTATACAAAAGACTCAACATTTCTATTTGCTGACAACAGACAAGTTTAGAGAACAATTTTAGAAAGTGTCAAAGAAATAGTGAAAAACCTAAGAGACTTTGGAATATATTTAACAAAAGATGTTAAAGATAGTTATAGAGAAAATTATTTAAAAAATTTATTTAAGTACATAATATACAGACATAACATGCTCATGAGTGGGGAGACTCAATTTTGTGAAGATGTAATTTCTTCCTATATTAGTTTATGCATTCAATGCAATTCCATTATAAATCCTAACAGTTGTTTTATGTGTTTGTATGAGTGTAACTTGACAGATGAATGTTAAAATTTAAATAGAAGAGTTAAATGTCAAGAACTGCCAAGGTAATTTTGAAAAATAGTGAGGGGTTTGTCCTGCGAAATATCAAGAATTAGTATAACGTTTTAGTAATTATAGTAGTGTGACATTGGCACAAGGTTATAAGCGCAGACCACTGGAAGGGAAGACAATGATAATTCACTGTATGACAGAGGTGGCATTATAAATCAATGAGATGGAATATTCAATAAATAGTGCTGTAAGCATTGGCTAACTGCATGTAAAAACTATAAATCCTTACCTCGACTATATACAAATCACATTCCAGTATTAAAGCCTGCATTTGAAAAGCAAAACTTTAAAGTTTTTTAGAAAAAAAAACACAGGAGAATCTTTTTTATGATCTCAAAAGGGATATCTTATACAAGACACAAAGAACAATCATCCTAAAATAATTACTCTTTGTATGTTATCTACGAAATCGTTTTTAAACATCTTTGGCATGCATATTTGGCCAAGTATCTATAAAAAAGATAACCCAAATTCAGTGTCTAGTAAGATAGAAGTTTATTTCTCTTTTATGTAATAGTTCAGAGTAAGTAGATGGACTTTGTTCCACGAAGCTATACTGGAGAACCAGACTAGTTGGTAGCTTTGTTGTCTTCAACATGAAGCTTACAAAGTTGTTCTAACTTTTTAACAGTTAACATAACAGTGTGAAGGAAGGTAAAGATAGTGATCAAACACATGCCCAATATTTTAAGGCCTGTAACCGGAAGCAGCACACATTACATCCAGGTATATTCCATTGTTGGCAACCAAGTTGCAAGGGAGGCTGTGAAATGTAGCTTAGCTGAGAAGACATATGTCTAACTCCAGCTATTACTGTGGAAGAAGAAGAGAATGGGGTTTGGTGGATAACTAGAAACCTCTGCAGTAACTACATTAAATTTTAAAATTTCTTCATAATAAAGACACCATCAAAAAATTGAATAAACTAAAGACTCCTAGAAATTATTTTCAAGGCAAATTGGCATCAAGAATATATATGGACTCCTACAATCAAAAGTGAACAAATAACCAAATAGAAAAATGATTAAATAGTCATTTCAATGAAAAGGAAACTATAATGGTTAACAATGCTTATATTTGGTAGTAATCCGGGAAATGTGAATTAAAATAACAGGGAGAGATACTGTTTCACACCCATCAGATTGGTAAAAATTGATATATTTGATAACTCGAGTTATTAGAGAGCATGTGGGAAATTGGAATTCTTTTTCATTATTGATAGGAATGTAAATTGGAGTAACCTCTCTTTCAAAGACTTTTAGAAGTACTCAAAATGGCAGAAACTGCTAGTTGCTAGTTGCTGACCACAATACCAGTATCTGTTCTTCCCTTTTTCCTGAAAAATAGGCATTCTAATTTTTAGTTGGGTACATGGCTGTTTAGAATAAAGACTGCATTTCTCATTCTCTCTTGCAGGTAGGTGTGGCCATGTGATTAAATTCTAGCCAAGTCCTGGTAGTGTCTGATCTAGAGAAATTCTACAACAGGAGACATGTTCAAGGATTTATTGCATCACTATTTGTAATAGCAAATAATGGAAATAATCTGTCACTCAACAGGGAAATGAGTACATAAAATTGTGGTTTATACATACAGTAGAACACCATACAGTACCTCAAATTAATGAATGGGATCTATATGATCAGCATGAATCTCAAACATAATATATGAAAAAAAAAAGTAGGTTTCACAATGATACACATAGTATATTATTTATGTAAATTTTAAAACAAAACAATAGTGAACATGTAAAAGTAAAAAACAGGCATGAGAAGAACACATACTAACTTTAGGATATGATTGTCTCTAGAGATAAAATAAGATTTTAGTTGTATTAGTAACATTCTTACTTTTTTTTTAATATCGTTTTTTAAAAAAAGACAATATGAATCAAATATGGTAAAATCTTAATATGTTTGAGTATCATTTAGTTTTCTGAGATTTTCTGTATGTTTTAAATAATTCACAATTAAAAGATTTAAAAAATATAGAAGTACAATAATTATTAAACTGGTAAGCTCTTGAAATGTATTTCATAGATTAAAAATGTGCTTAACATCTAATTTACTATATAGCATGAAAAAGTAAGGCAAGAAAGATAAAATTGATGAGACAAAAGATGAGAAAAGGAACACATTGAAACAGAGAATTCAGTAGGAGCTGTGGGTTTTGGAGGAGAAGATGACACATTCAGCTTAGAGTTATTAAAATACATATTTTAGTTCTTTTGGGATATCCTAATGGAGGTATCAGGAAGGCAAATGGAAGTGCACATCTGCTAAGTAGGCAGGTCACAAACTTCAAAGTCACCTGTATGGCCATTGACATCATAGGAGTGGATGAGATGCTCACTATAGTTTGTTTTGCTCTGATCTTGCCCCCCTTTTCTGGTCTTAGTTCCTGGTGGCTGCCACTCAGTAGAATCTAAGTAGTAAAAATAGGCCCTAATGCAAAGGCTAATGTAGGCTTATTCCCAAGAAGAACAAAAAAAGCTTCCCCCTCATACATAGGTATATAACTTTATCATCAAATAGTATTTTTTTTTAATTTAAAAATCCCTGCAACTATAGACTTCCTTTGGAAAATTTAAACTTGAAAGCAACATAGTATAAAAAGTAAATACAGTATTTTTCCACTTCCAACAACATTAAAATTATCAACGAACTTAAAATAGTTTGTGCAAAATTATCTAACTTATGCAGCTTACAATTTTTGAGTTGCTTAAATTTCTATCCTAATTAGTAGTAACTAATTTAAGTGTTGTTGACTCATTATAATCCAGAAATGGTTCTTAATTCATTTTAATTAAGAAAAGGATGTCTTGCTATAGATACAGACATGGATTTCTCAAAAAATTCAAAAGAATACCTGAGTAAAAAACATACTTGTGCAGTAATACTTTATATTTCTCTCGGCAAATTTACGGTTTGTTAAATTATTTTTATTTTAATGAATTTAAGTAAAGCAGTAATGATGTTGCTAAAAATCGTATTAGATTTCTTGGAATTTTCTTTTGCCATCTTCTATAAATTTCTCACACTGGAACTTTCTTCCATTTGAAGTATGTATGTAGAAACAAGAAAGGAAAACAAGTCAACCAGTACACTTGGTCCTTGAGATTAGGGAGCAATCTTATTGAATTATTGATAAACTAAAACAGGCCATGCTAAAATCTTTGGAATATACAAAACCTATATGAGAAAAACTTTAAACTTTAGGTAAAGATAAATACAAATAATAAAACTTATGCATGGCAGCAAATGCCACAAACAATGTGAAAAGACAAATGATTAAGTGAAGAAAATATTTATAATTTATATTACAGAGAAGTAAGATCCCTAAACTATAAAGAATTTTTATTTATTTATCTATCTATTTATCTATTTATTTATTTATTCTTTTAAAATAATTTTTAGAAATAAATAAAAAGCAGAGTAACAACCCAGGAAAAACATGTAGAGATATTTTAAAAGATCGTTTCAGGAAAAGATATTTTTTAAACATGTGATAACATGTTCAGTCTCACTCATAAATTAAAATCCTGCTGAGATAAATCATTTCTCAACTATCATATGGGGAAAAATTCAAACATTTGAAAACACACTTAGTTGGAGAGATGGTGGGGAAATAGGCACATTGCTGGTAGAATTCAAACTTTATGGAGGGAAATTTGGGAATATGTACAAAATTTACACTTGTATTTACCTTTTATATTAGTTTACTATTGCTGCTGTAACAAACTACCACAAATTTAGTGGCTTAAAACAACACTAATTTATCTTATAGTTCCAGAGGTCAGAAATCCAAAATGGGTCTACAGGGCTGCATTCCTTCTGGAGACTCTAGGTGAGCATCTGTTTCCTTGTTCTTTTCCAGTTTCTAGAGGCCATCTATGTTCCTTGCCTTGTGTCCTTTTTTTCCATCGTCAAAGGCAGTAGAGTAGCATTTCTCTCCTCTCTGACATGCCTCCCTCTTATTAGGACACCTGTGATTACATCCAGCCCATCCAGATCATCCAGAGTGGAAGTAAAGAGGTCTTTAGTTTAATCACATTGTAGTGTTCCTTTTGAATGTAAGGTAACATATTCACAGGATTCTGGGATTAGGATGTCCACATCTTTGAGGGACCCTTTTTCTGTCTATTACACCCTTTGACCTAGCTTTTCCACTTCTAGGAATCTATCCTACAGATACATCTGCATATATAAGGATATCATTGCTTATAGTAGCCAAAGATTAGAAACAGTGTGTCTGGTAATAGGGGACCGGTTAAATAAACAATGGTATATCTACGAAATACAATAGAATGCAGAGAATGAGAAAGATCTTGATTTACTGGCATGTGGAGAGATCTCTAGGATATATTAAACAATGAAAAAAGCAAAGAGCTGAAAAGTTTATATTATGCTACCTTTAGTATAATGAGAGAAATATGTTTTGCTTGTGTTACATAAAGAAATACTGGATTGACAAAAAATAGTTAACTCTATAGGGTAAGAGGGACTGGAGAGGATCTCTCAGTGAATACATTTTTGTATTATTTTGATTTTTGAATCATGAACATATATTACAAAGTAAAAATAAGACCTCATGAAGCAGACAGCTTTCCCCCGCCCCCAGACAATTTTTTATAAGGCTTAACTTCGAAGACGCTATGAGCCATTGTCCTGCCACCAAGTACCTGAAGTTTCTAATTTGAGTCTTTGACTTGAATTAAGTGGCTGTGTTCAGTGGGTCCCAGTTAACATGTAAATGTGTGACATGCTAACCCAGATAATCATCCATTTATAATTTAATATGCTTTAGAATCTAAAGTTTAGTTGACTAATTTCATGGAATATGCAGGAAAGTCCTGATGGAAGTCAGGGGGGGTTGGAAAATGTCACAGTCATGGGTCATAGTATGTTCTAGGGGTGTTCCCTTGGGCAACTAAGGAGCCATATGAAGGCACTTGAGTGCCTGGGGCTTGATATTAGGGGGAAGAATCTCAAATGCAAATTTCACCTAAAAGGTGGTTTTACCTTTAATTTAGTTTCTCATTTAGCACTGTCTGGAAAACAGTGATTTCTGCCTTATGCCACATATCTTCATTTCTCCTTCTTAGGTAGTATATTTCAGCAGAACTAAAGAAGACTGGGTTTGTGTCTCAGTCAGGTGATGTTTACTAGTCAGGTGAAATTGGACAAGTTACTAAACTTCTCTGAGCCTCAATATTCTTACCTTTGAAGTGGGGGGCTAAAAATACAAAGATAATTGTGAGTACCCAAATTAAAATAACATATGTGACAATATGGACTAAGCCTTGGACAATGAAAGTTACTATCTTTTTGAAGAGATGAACACTCAAGTCACCTTTGAACTTTTGAAGCTGGAGTCAGGAAGCGGGTAGGCCCTGGAAACCTCGAACCTATTTGCTTGATATCCTAGGCAGTTCACAAGGGAGTTTCACAAAGAAGGCTTGAGTTATTCTAAATAATGTTGTAGAGAAAAGTCATGAACTTAGAGTGAAATGGAAGATTGAAGAGCATAGGAGAAGATAAATCAAGGTGGAGAGGCCAGAGAGAAGCTGAAGCAAGAACAACAGAGATGAGTACCAAATTAGCAAATGGGGTGAGGCATAGTTATAGAATAGCACTGATTCAGGATGAAACTTGAGAACTCATGGTCCAGTCTAGTTAGGGCTACTGTTAGGCCAGGACAACACATACACCTGACAGACAATAAAGAGTTATCAACAGTTTTCTCAAGAATTGATATTTATACAGATAAACTTCCAAATATTAAATTCTAATGTAGTTATTATATTACACTTTTCATTACCCTCTTTCCTTAATTTTCATAAAGGAATTAACGTTTACCCCTTCATGGTTAGGGATTGTATTATATCTTTGAATTACTCACAGTACTTTACACTCAATAAATACCAATTAGTGTGATAATATAAATATTAGTAATCCTTTCAGATTGTAGATTAAACACTTTATTTTTTCCCTAACTTTTTATTCTGAACTCAAAACATATTTGGATGAACTATTTATCATGAAACTTTACCCCCAAACCTTCAGCATATACCTGCTAAGAATTAGGACATTCTCTAATATAATATATTACTATTATCACAACTTAGATCCATCTAATATTCAGTTCATATTCAAATTTCTTCAATTGTTTCAACAAATGTCTTTTATAACATTTTTTTAAAAAATATATAGTCAAAGTTTCTACATTGTTATGTCTGTATTTATTTTTAATCTAGAATAGTTCCTTTTTTCTTTTTATTACATTACCTTTTGAAAGGTTCAGGCTACTTTTCTTATAGCGTGTCCCATTTTCTTTATTTGTCTGATTGTTTCCTCATGATATCACTTAACTTATTCTATCACTTTTCTTTTCCGTAAACTTGACATAAGTTTAGAAGATCGGTTAGACTCAGGTTAAACATATACTGTCAGTTTTCCCAATATTAGGAATGCTACATTGGGTCACTTGGTTAAGGCGGTGACTGCCAGTTCTATCATTTTCCCCTTTATAGTTACAATCTATTAAGTGATACTTCAGCACACTGCAAATATTTCTTCATCTAATGAGTAAACACATTTAATTGTCTTATTTAAATGCACAACCCTGATGTAGAGTTGATTCATATTTATAGGCTCAGATTCAGAAGACACCTCCGTCTAGATCAGTGGATCTTAACTGGGGGATGATTTTGCCCTTTGGAACATTTGGCAATGCCTGGAGACGTTTTTGGTGGTTGTCACAACTGGGGTCTCTGTGTGTGTGTGTGTGTGTGTGTATCCGCGCATACTACTGGCATCTAATGGGTAGGCCAAGGATGTTGCTATGCATCCTGCAACGCATAGGAAAGTTTCCCCCCGCATTCTGCTGGCAAAGAATTATCTGGCCCAGAAAGTGAATAGTTCAACTGTTGAGGAATTTTGATATAGATGTGTAATTAAGTCTCACACACACAGTTCATTGATTTTTTTGGAGATGCTAGTAAAGTTTTAGAGACTATCTTCAGCAATGGTAGAAACAAGCAGATGTTAGAGTCCATCAGATTTTCCCATGCTCCAAACCAGGCGGATGTTTTACTATCCACCTGTTTTGTCTTTCCATTTCTTTATCAATATTGTCTCAAGAATGATTTAAATTGCTTTCCTCTAGTCTCAATAAACTAATAACACAAGGATAAAAAAAAAACCCACTCTAAAATTAACACGATGAAGCATTTTTTTTTCTGCTTTCATGTTTCCTAGAAGATTTTGGAATGTCATTTTAAAGGCCCCAGAGCCAGGGAAGAAAAGATGGAGAAAGAGAAATATCAAGTTAAGAATTCACTGTTACAAAAATGGCCCAGAGAGAGTAACCGGAGTTCAAGAAGGGGCAGGGGAGTGCAGAGGGCATTTCCACTCTAACACCTGTAAGTTATTAATGACCTTTGAAGTGATTGTTGATGGAAGCACTTGTACATTTGAGCTGCTTCATATGTATACTTAGTGTATTCAGAGAACTGCCTAGCTTCTGGAGCCCTGAAATATCTTCAAGCTTCATCAGACATCAAACAGCAAAATCCATGACTTGGGAATATCATGTAGCCATGTGACATGTGGAAGGATCCAGAGTATGAGAACTGATGCCTAAATAACTACACTGTATATTTTTAACTCTGAGAGAGTTTGCATTGCTTTCATAACTTTTAAAATAGCAATCTGAGAATATGATGTCCCACAGTTTCAAGATAAAGTAAGAGATAAAGTTTTTAATGCATTTATTTTGGGTTCCTATTCTTACGGATCAGAACATAATTATCTTTTTTTTTTCATTCGGATTGTCAGTAGATAGCTTGTACAGCATTTGCTTGTTTTAGGTTTTGAACTCCTGGGACAAGAACATTGCCTTTCCCTATTGAGAACCGAGTCAATAATTTCGTTTGCACTTAACAAACATGGAATCACTTCGAGTCTAACTTTTCTCTCCTGTACTATGGAGCTAGTACATGAATACATTCAGTAGCTGTAGTTACACTTTTGGAGGAAGCAGCAAAATATATAGATCTGTGCCTTAATTTTTCCCTATCAATATTTCTTAAAATTATTTTTCATGCTTTTCACCAACATATCTTTCTAACCAGAATAATAGCAACTGTGGGAATGACATGATATTAAGAAATAATCCTAAAGAATTCAGGGGGAAATTATAGAATAATGATTTATTTCCAAAGTATAAATTTCTCTTCTTATTAGTATGCAAGTGTTTTGGGTGAATAGTTTGATTAGGAATTAGAATTTAAGACTTCTTTTGATCATTACTTATTTATTTCCTGCATTTGCTCAATTTCTATAAAATGTGAAAAATTAAAGAAAAAGATATGACAGTTTATATGATTATTCTTTTATATTATTCTCTATAAAGGATAAGAATGGGGGAAGAAGAAGATGGTAAGAGTAATTATTCTAACATCAGGGGTCTTATCTATTGTCATTGTCAGTAACTTTTCTTTATCTTTGTGATTCTTGTTATGAGTGGAAGAGATTAACTTAGAGCAATATCAAAAATTAGGAAGGATAGTACAAGAAAATTATAGGTCCATTTCATTACTGAATCCTAAATAAAATCTAAGCAAACTAAATCCAGCAATGAATAAAAATGATAAATAATACATCAGGACCAAATTGGATTCATCTCAAAAATGCAAGTTAGTTTAACATTTGAAAATCAATTTTATTACAACTAATATATGTAACTCACTAGATTAACAGAATAAAGGATAAAAAACATATTATCAACTTAATAAATGTAGAAAAATAAAAACAGAACACTCTAAACAAGCTAGGAATGTAAAGAAACTCCTATAACTTGACAAAGCTCGTCTCCCAAAAATATATAAACAAACAAAACAAAACAAAAACAGCAAATATACTTAATTATGAAATGTTAATAACATTTATATTAGGAACAAGACAAAGGTGCCCCAAATCGTCATTTTGGTTCAAATTTTTTATTAAGGGTTACTCTCAAGTAATATGAGAAAAAAAGAAGGTATAACATTTGTAAAGAAGAAACCAACATTTTTAGAAATGATATGATTGTCAATGTAAAAAAGCTAATATTGGGGCCTGGACACAGGAGATGAAAGGAAAAGCCCAGGCAGCGTGCTGAAAGACTGGAGATCTGGCAACTGGAACATCATGGCCAAGCCTTATGGGGTGCCCCTGAGTGGGGAAGCCCACAAACAGGTGGATGTCTTCAGGCAAAGTCTTTTCCAAGGGGCTGAAGAATTCCTCTACAGATTCTTGCCACAGGAAATCATACACCCGAATCAGCTCTTGAAAGAGGACTCCCTCAACGTGACTGATCTGACCTCTCTCTGGGCCCCACTGGACATTCGTATTCCAGACTCTCCCCCCTCCCCCAAGATGACGAGATGGAAACACATAAGCAGGAGAAGAAAGAAGTCCCTAAGTGTGGCTTTCTCCCTGGGAATGAGAAGATCCTGGCCCTGCCTGCCCTGGTTAAACCAGAAGTCTAGACTTTCAAAGAAAAATGCATTCTGGTGATCACACGGATTTAACATCTGATCCTCAAGACTGAGGATGGAAATGACTTGGGGTAGCAATCCAGGAGAAGGTGCTGGAGAGGGTAAATGCAGTCAAGACCAAAGTAGAAGCCTTCCAGACAACCATTTCCAAGTATTTCTCAGAAAGCAGGGATGATATGGCCAAGCCCTCTAAGTGGACCCACCTAATGGATTGCCAGGCCCTGGTGCACAAGCGAGATGAGCTGGCCGGTGAGGAGCTCAGGGCCATGGTGCTGGACCTGAGGGCCTTCTACGCCGAGCTTTAGCATATCATCAGCAGCAACCTGAGAAAATTGTCAACCCAAAGGGTAAAGAGAAGCCATCTATGTACTGAGCCCAGGGCTAGAAGGGAAATGAATGACCTATACTATGTATGTGGGGAGAGAAAAAAAGCTAATATTCAACAGATGGATTATTAGGATAAATAAGAATGTTTAGCAAGGTTTCTGGATACAAAGGACAATTAAAAACTCAATTTCATTTAAACACCAGAAAAAAATCTGTTAGAAATATAATTTAAAAAAATTACATCAGCACCAAGAATTATAAAATACCTCAGAAAAATGTAACAAAAAGAGTTTATTCGAGAGAGCCAAATAAATACAGAGCTTTTTTATGTGTATTGGCAAGACTCAGTATTGTAAGAATGCTAATTCTGCCCTCAGAATCATGAGTATTCCAATGTCCCCAACACTCTTTCTTTAAATTTAAGAAGCTGAATCTTTAACTGATATGAAGAAGCAAAGGTCCAAGAATATTCAAGACACTCCTGAAGAAATGAAGGTTGCTACAAGACCTTAAAATTCACTCTACAGGTATAGTAATTGAGACAGTGTTGAACTGACACAGGAATAGAAAAACAGGCCAGTCGAACGGAATAGAGAATGCGGAATCAAAGCCCCTCACGGATATGGACAGTAAAGGCACTGGAAATCAGTGGGCAGAAAAGGTCGTTATTAAAAAAATGGTTCAAGTACAATCCACTTGGAAGAAAAACAAAATAAAAACATAAAAATCAATTCCTAGTAAATGAAAGATTTAAATATGAAGGGCAAAGCAATAAAACTTTCCAAAGACAATATATGACCACAGGATAAGGAAGAATTCTGTTAACAAAACATAAAAGATTTAAACCAAAAATGAAAGATTTATCAACTCGATTATATTAAAATGAAAAAGTTTAAAAAAGAAATAAAAAAGAATGAAAATATAAGCTATAAATTGGTAGAATGTAATTGTAACACATATAATTGAAAAAGGATTCATATCCAGAATGTATAAAAAAGTTTAATAGATCAAGAAGAAACAGAAAACCCAATAGAAAAAAGAGCAAAAAATATGAACAGGCATTTCATAAAAGAGAAACACAAAAACCCCTAAGTATATGCAAACAGGTCAAACTCATTAGTAGCAAGAGAAAAGACAATTAAACCACAATAAGATACCATTTGTATTTACCAGAATGGAAAATTTTAAAGTTGGATAGTACCGAATGTTGACAAGGATTATGGAGCAAAAATGATCTCTCCTACCTAGCTGGTGGGAATTTAAATTGCTACAATCACTTTTAAAAACGTTTGGCATTGTTTAATGATAGTTGACAATATCAGTCAACAGGAAAGTTGAGCACTGGTGCTCACCAGCAATTCCACTTCTCGGAATGTATCCTAGAGAAAGCTCATGTGTTTATTGAGAGACAAATGTAAGAATGTTAACAGCAACATTATTTAATAATGAAAAAAACATAGAAGCAACACAAATTGTTCATCAGTAGTAAGCTGGATAAAAAAATTGTGGTATAGTCTTACATTAATCTATTTTATAGCAATAAAAATTTATGAACCTCATTGTATTCATGAGTATGAATGAATTTAAAAATGTAGCATTGAGTGAAAAAAAGCAAATCATATCAAAGTAAATATATCATCTGTCTTAGTCAGTTCAGGCTGCTGTAATAAAATACCTGGGTGGCTTATAAACAGCAGAAATTAGTTTCTCATTTTTCTGAAGTTTGAGAGTCCAAGATCAGGGTGCCTGAATGGTTGGGTGAGAGCCCTCTCCTAGGCTGCAGACTTCTCCTGTTCTCACGTGGCAGAAGGGCTTGAGAGCTGTCTGCGGCCTCTTTTATAAGAACACTATTCTCATTCATGAGGGCTCCACATTCATGGACCTGATCACCTTCCAAAGGTCCACCCATTAATGCCATCACCTTAGGGATGATGTTTCGACATATGAATTTTGGAGAGACAAACATTCAAACATATTCTATTTGTTTAAAATGTAAAAGAGCCACATTTAAACGATACCTTGTTAAGCTCTACATATATATGTGATAAAAACATGAAGAAAAGGATTGAACAATTATTACAAAATTCAGGATAGTGATTACCTGGGGTGGAACGATGGGGGTGCGATTGGAAAAAGTCACAGCACGGGTAAGGGAACTCCTAAAATATTGACAGTTTTGTTTTATAAGCTACATCCTAGGTACCCAAGTATGCATGTTATTATTTCTCAAACCATGTGTTCATAATACACTTTTTATTTGTGTGCTATTTTCACATTAAAATGATTAAAAAGACTAAGGATTTGTTTAAAAAACAGATTTATGACTCTTGGTCCCTTTACCTTTAACAAGGATGCAAATGAGTCTTGTTTTTTATTTTTAAGAGAGATTTTTAAAAAAAATTAAAAGCTTTTTATTTGGAAATAATTTAAAACACAGAAAAGTTGAAAGATTGGTAGAAAAACACCTGTTTATCTTTTATTCGGATTCATTTATTGTTAACATTTTATCTTGCTTTTTCGTTAGAGATTTATCATCCCTTTTTCTATATATGTATTTTGTAAGTTGAAAATAAGGTGCATACTTTATGTTCCTTTCTTTCCAGATACTTCATTGTATATTTTCAGAAAAAGGATATTCTGTTACATAACCACAGTACATTTATTAACTTCAGGAAATTTTAACATCAAAACAACACTTTTAAATTACCATCCACATTCCAGTTTGTCAACTGAATAATGTCCTTTATAGCATTTGTTTTTTCCTCCACTAGAGGTTGCAGTGTACGTATCATATTTAGTTGTTTCTTTAGTCTCTTTCATCTGGAACAGTTCCTGAACCTTTCTTTGTCATTTATAACAATGACAGTTTTGAAGAATACTGAAATTTTTTTTTTTTAATTTTAAAAGAACAATTCTTATTTTGAGTTTGTTTGCTGTTTTCTCATGATTATAATGTTTATGATCCCTAGTCAATATAAATGTTGTCTTTTTTTAGAGTATCACATCTTGAAAGGCATCTTGAAATGCCTCTCATTGGTTATATTAATTTTGATAATTTTGCCAAGGTGTTGCAATTTCTCCACTCTAAGGGAGAAGCATTTAAAAGGATTTCTTTTGAGAGAGCTGTTGGTGGGCTTTGAATCCTGCTCCCCTCTTAACAGAGGGAAGTAGGCATGTGATTCTTCCTCACCTCAAGTCAAAAGAGAGAGGCTTCAAGGAGATCACTTGGAAAGCCTAACATGTGTCCTCTGAATTTACCAGGTCACAGTTCACTGATTTCTGACTCCTTCTCAGGATATCTAGAGATCAAGAGAAGGGCTGGCTTGCTGCTTAGAGGTGG